>NC_048312.1:18640753-18787258 GCF_013100865.1 Trachemys scripta elegans | reverse complement strand
ATGGGTAAGAACCTCACTTCTTCTTGCATCTGAAGAAGTGAGGTTCTTACCCACGAAAGCTTATGCTCCCAATACTTCTGTTAGTTTCAAAGGTGCCACAGGACCCTCTGTTGCTTTTTAACTGCTATACAATAAGATATGAAGTTTAAAGGAAGAGGTACAAATATTAGCCCTGGAATGGCTTCTTGCATTTCTGTATTGCTCTTCTGTACCCTAGGCTGACTCAATCACTGCGTTTTGAGAATGCTACTTTGGTGTCGGCCTTTTAACTTTGGTATCAGATATTTTGAGTGGACAGGATGTATATGGGGCTACAAAAAAAGTGCACATTATTTATTATAGAATCTTTGTAAACTTAAATTACACAAAGCTCTTTGAGATTAAATGCTGAGCGGTCCTCTAGAAATACTAACAGCAGAGCTCCCAGTAACAGCTTCCCTCTCCCCAAGTCCCATAAAACTTTATTAACTAGACAAGACACTTTTTCAGTGCTTCCTGTCATATTTAACACACTTCATATCAGCAACACAGAGGATTCTGAATGCCAATACTTGAAAAAGAACCGGAATCTGTCTGCCAAAGAATAAGGCATTGACAGATGAATACGAAGAGCAGTTCAACAACTCGCTAAGGGATGTTGCCAAGAATTCTGACACTTGCACTTAGACAGTGCTTCACATTTTCAAAGCTCTGTATAACATATATCCTCAACACCCCTGATGTACGTCAATATTCTCCCCAGGCTATAGATAGGAAAAACAGGAGCACAAAGGGGTTTAGTGAGTTGTCAAATGCTACAGCAAATTGGGGCAGAGCCAGGATTAAACTCCAGAGTTGCTAGCTCACTAGCTAGATCTCACTGCCTCACGCACACACAATTCAAAAGCAAGCAGTCAGTGTTGTGTCCTTGATGCATCAGTCTGAATAATTCAACAGTCACATCTCTAGAGACAAGGAACAATCACAATGGGTTCAAGTGGGACTCAACAATAGAAGGGAACTTAATACTCTCTCCTCTCCCTGTCAAAGGCAAGGGGAGAAACCAGAAATCATCTTTCTCCCTCATTTGGTTAAACAGAAGCCAGCCCATGTCCACAGTACTATGTTAGAAAAGCTCAGCTTTCAGGAGCCATTTCCCCACCTGGGCAAACTCCTCTTCTGCTTCGTACAGCCAAGAATGCCTGGCCTTTTCCTTCTCTTTGGCCACTTCCATGATCTGCTCAAATGAAGCATTATCTTCACTGGTGTGTTTTATTAAGAAGCTGTCCAGGCTGGGAAGAATATCCTTACTCTGTTCTTTCTCCACTTCTCCTAGAGAGATGAGGGAATAAGTCTGAGGAAGGGGTTCACACTCCCCTTTCTGTAATGAGCAATGCCTGGTTATTAATCCCCCATGCAGGTATTTTTCCCCCCACTGGTCCACTCTTAACTTGAGCATTGATGAGGAATCTGTATCTAAAATGAAAGTACATATGAAGTACAGAGTAGTAGTAGCATTGACTTGACTTACTGAAGGATCAATGACACTTTTCAACACCCATCCCCTTTAGGATCATTCGTTTATTCACATTAAAGGACAATTCAGACGTAGTTTGCTGACAGATAAGTCCGTGTTCATACTTTCCTGTACATGAATAGCTGTGCTCTTACCATCTTGCCCACAGGCAGAAACCCTTTTCTTGGGAAGCAATGAAGCTCTCACATCAGAGACGGTTACTGATCCATGCAGACCCACATCCCACCCAATCTGTGATGGAGTTTCACTTAAAGCAGATATTAGACGGGGCCACTTTAGTGGAAGGTTAACACCCGATAACATGCATAGCAGTATTTCCCCTCCCGCTGGAGAACCCAAATAAAAAGAATAGCCTCTTCCCTACCTTCCTCTGCAGCTTTGAGCCCGATCTTGGGTTTGTTCAACAAGGAAGAGGTGCCTGGGTGCACTTCGGGTGTTTCAAATGTGGCTGGAGTAACATCTGCACCAGAGAAATAAATCCCAGCATGTTACACAAAACTGGGGAGCAGAACGTCATCATGTTACCCCTAGTGGATAAGCAAGAAGCTGCAGCCTCTTCGGGGGACCTGTCTGCCAGATCTCATTAGTCTTAGGTGACCTAAAGATTGTGACTAAGAGGGAGGAATTCTTTAACTAGAGTTAGGGAAGGGTTTAAAACGATTTCTGTGTAAATCGGTTCCAACCACTGATGAAGTTTCTGCTCAACTAGATAATTGGTCCTACTGCTGCTGGGCACCAATGGCAAGATTCCCATTTATTTCAGGGGGGGGGGGGAAGAGACTACATTCTAAGCATTCTTTATTTTATCTGAAACAATGACAAATAAAAGCAGGCAATGATTTGTGTTTCATGCCAGCCCTCACTCAGGGCAATGCCAGGGACTGCCAGTCGCAAACGGCAACACCAATACCATGGGGAGGGAACCCATTCAATAGTACATGTCCTCCACCACAAAGTGGCAAGTTCCCACTAGTGCAGCAGCTGCCCCTTTGCAAGCAAACACCCCAACTCCATAGCAAGAAGTCAACCAGGGGCTGAGTTTTACTGTGGGGAAGCCTGTGAATTACCCAGCATGAGAGTTACAGGCCGACATGGGAAACAGCACCTAAAACCAGGCTGAAGGAGGGAGGGAGGGAAATTAACCCAAAAGGAGGGGAAAAAAAAAAAAAAAAAACACCCCCACACCCCACCCACAAGCCCTGTAAATGGCATCCTCACTTAACTGAAATGACTGGGACACAAACAGATTTTGTGCAATGGATCTAAAATAAATAAACAAGTTGCACATGTATTCTAACCAGCACATATTTGTTGCCTACGAGCATCTTCACAGCAGCTTACAGTGTGACTTGGTGTTTGCTGGCATACTTTGCGACTGCACATCCCTCGGTTCATTGCATGCTGCTTCTTTGAGCGCTTACTGATGCTAAACAAGTTCTTACCTTAAAATGCTTTTAAAACGTTTTAGAGCTTGTACTAGGTTTATTTTTAAAAGCAATTCCTGATATAGAAGCCAGTACAGTGGAGGCCTACGACATGAATCTCTGATAATCAGGTCATCTATTTCCACTAGAGTGTGTTAATTAAGAGGATACCCCATTGTATTAAATAAAGCTTCATAGCAGGATTCAGAAGAGGGCTTGACATAGCAAGACTATCTGGAGTTATAATAGTAAGGATTAAAGAGACAGCCGAGAGTTTCCAGAGAGATGTAACACCTCACGTTTCAGAGCATAAGGTGACCTCTAACAAATGGGAGTTAAGAAGAAGTTTTCCAATGGGCCGTTTATTTTATAACCGCCCCTCTGCGTGGTTTCTTGTACCCTTCCTCTATATCAGCTGATACCAGCCACTGTCAATACACCATTGTGTCATTCAGGCTGGTAACTCCCGTGCAATCACTACTTTTCCATAATTAGATCAGAAGGCAGCTACAAGGTTAGATTCTGTGCCTTAAATAAGTTGGGTTCCCAGTCACTCAACACCACAACAATGTACCTTGCTAGCATAAAACAGTCCATAAAAGTGAGAAAGACAGTAGCGCTTCATAGCTTTTACTTTATGATACACAGCCACACTAATAGCCCGACCATGAAACCAGCCACTGAAGCGCCAGCCCTTACATGGTGCAGGTGACTCCCTGGACCATTTCCCCAATGAGGAGCCAAATTTGATAGCGATTTGTCTCATTTTCTCTAAGTCGCCACTTTCTTCAGCCTCCAAGTATTCCTTCTGAGCACGTAACTTCTCAACATCAGGGAAGAAATCCCTCTGAATAATTTTCTCCAAACTCTATAGTTTAAAAAAAAAAAAAAGAGAGAACAAACGATTCTAAGCATACCTGGCAAGCAAGAAAAAACAAGATCAGTTTGGGGAAGCTTTCTTGGAAGGGGATAAGGATTTAGGGTTCCATGAAAGGCCTTGATTGACTGCAATGCATGACTAATACTGAAGTCCTATTTATCCACAAGAGGTACCACAGATGCACAAACAATACCAGTGCTGGCTTCCCCAACACTGCCCCAGCAGCAGGCCCAACTATGATCTAGAGCAGTGGTTCCCAAACTTTATTTGCTGAGTCCCCCTGTGGAGATTCATGTTCCATGCATGCCCCCCTCTTTCTAAGGGGGACCAGGGGACACAACACCCATGGGGGCCCATACTCACCTTGCAGCAGTTGGGCGGTCTTGGCTCCCAGGACCTGGCTCCCTCCCTGTCTCACTCCCACCCACAGGAGAAGCAAATGGGCTGCACTGAGGAGGCAGGGTCGGGGTGGAGCAGAAGGCTGCATTCCTTTAATCCTGTCCCTTCTGACCCCAGCCCTGTTTCCCCTGGGCAAGCTCTGTCCAGAAAGGGAAGTGGACAAGCACTGTGTCCTGGGACCACAGTCAGGAAGTGGCTCTGTCCAGCAAGAGTCAATACTTACGAGGTGCAGCCTTCAGCTCCCCGCTGGCCTCCCCAGCAGAGGAGGGTATCTGCCAGGTGATAGCTGAAGCAGTTGGCATGTGAGACAGGCAGAGAGTCTGGTCCCAGCATCTGAGACCACCCACACAGACCTCTCTCCGCCTCCTCTACCAGACAGAGCCCCTCCTGACTCCAGCCCTACAGTGCAGCCCCATCTGTTCCTCACACACCCCTGATAACCTCATCGCACACGCGTGGTGGGGTGCACAATTGGGGAATCTCTGGTCTAGATGGATCAGCTCTAAGAGTGAGAGAGATTAATCACCATCACCCTTCAATCCTTGGCATCTTTGCTGAGACCGCTTAAGGGTGCCAATTAGCATTGAACATGAGGGTGGCATTGTGAAGCAGACGTCTGTTCACTAGGAAATGGATGGAACCCAACTCATTTAAAATAGGCCACTAACGATCTATCAGAGTGTATGTCTCTGCTGGGTATGTCTTTGCTGCAATCGAAGGCATGATCACAACTTGGGTAGACATACATGCTAGCTTTCATCTAGCTAGCACGGCTAAAAATAGCAGTAAAGATACAGTGACACGGAATTTGGCCCTGGCTGGGCAAGCCCACCCAGAACCTCAGGTACGCGCTTGCCTTGCTAGCCCGAGCCAGGGTCCCTGCCGCCACATCTCCACTGCTGTACTAGCTAAACTAAAGCTAGTGCCTGTATGCCAATCTGCATTCACACCTACCCTTTGTTGCATCTTATCTGGCCCTGGCTAGTAGTGTAACAACCCAAGATGAAAAGGGCCACATACTGTTAACGATCCAACCTGACCCATTTGGCCCCCTCTGGCAGATATTTCTGCCCTTTCGCAAAATGTTGTTACATACAGCACCTTTCATTTTGAAGGAACCCAAAATACTCTGCGAAAAACATTCATAAACATATACTGTACAGGTGTCACATTATACAGTGCTGAAACGCAGCCAGCTCTGGAGCAAAACCCAGCAACTGCAGAGCAGTGCACTTGCACTGTAATGTTACACTGCAATCTGGGACAGGAAACAAAGAATTATGGCCACTATAATTAAAAAGTATCAGAGGGGAGCTGTGTTAGTCTGTATCCACAAAAACAACGAGGAGTCCGGTGTACGGTGACCAGATGTCCCGATTTTATAGGGATAGTCCCAATTTTTGGGTCTTTTTCTTATATAGGATCCTATTACTCTCCATCCACTGTCCCGATTTTCACATTTGCTGTCTGGTCACTCTAGTCTGGTGGCACCTTAAAATTAACAGGATTTATTTGGGCATAAGCTTTAGTGGGTAAAAAAACCCCAAATAAATATGTTAGTCTTTAAGGTGCCACCAGACTCCTCATTCTTTTTATAATTAAAAAGAGATTGGGGGGAAAAAATATTCCCCTTCATTTTTCCTCTTTGTTTATTGTGTATTAGGCAGCACCTTGTACACCGTCAGTTTCCCCCTTCCCTGTGTGGTCAGTGTTTTCCCCAGCTGGTCGGATGGGTTCTCCACCCAGAAGCAGGGTTGATAACAGTTTTAAACACAGAACAGTGGGGCTGTATAGCCACCCACCTTGGCACAGACGGGTTGGGGTGGCTAGGGTGTCTGAAACCACTTTCCCCCTTGTTCTAACAATGTTCTGGGCAATGCTGAGTGGTCAGGGCCCCTTTTGGGGAGAGGCACAAAGCGTGGCTCCCTGGACCGTAGGTTTGAGCCACAGTGGGGCACCCGATCAGGGTAGGGGGGGCAGGGGAGATATCACTCGCTATGTCAGCCTGCCCGCCCCCCCATGAATAGCACAAGCTAGGGCTGCCTAGCAAGGAAAAGCAGGTAGGACCCAACTCCCACTGATCCTCGGACCCCATCTGCAGTGACCGACCACTCCCCCCCCACCCCACCCCACCCCCAGACAGCCGCGGCCTCCCGCTCAGACAGCCCCCCCTTTGCCTCCCCCCAGACAGGCTCCCTTTGCCTCCCCCACAGACAGTCCCAGCCTCCATCCTCAACCCCCCCCTCCACCCAGACAGCCCTGGCCTCCCTCCTCCCAGACAGCCCACCCTTTGCCTCCCCCACAGACAGTCCCAGCCTCCATCCTCAACCCCCCCCTCCACCCAGACAGCCCCGGCCTCCCTCCCCACCCCCAGACAGCCCCGGCCTCCCCCTCAGACAGCCCCCCCTTAGCCTCCCCCCAGACAGCCCCGGCCTCCCTCCCCAACCTCCCCCGCCCGATCACCTCGATGTAGCTCTCCTCGTCCAGGATCCTCTTACGGCGCTTGGGGGGCTCCTGGGCCGCTTCCCGCAGCACAGCCACGGCGGCCCCGTCGGCCTGTAGGGGCACCAGGGCCAGGGGCGAGGCAGCGGCGGTGATTGGAACCCCCGGCTCCTCCATGGCGCCAGGCCGAGGATCGCTGTCAGCCAGGCCAAGGGGCGTCCGCGGTTTCTCGGGACAGGAGTCGACACGGCCAGAATCGAGGAAGGGTGAGGGGGTGGCTTGACCCTTCCCAGCCACCGTCGCACCGCGCTGCTGGTCGGGACTTGTAGTTTTCTTTTAGCGCACTAGTCCCGCTTCCAGGCGCTAGCAGCGCCACCGAGAGGAGCCTGGAAAGCCTAGAGCGGCGGGTTAACGGGAAACCACAGAGAGCGGCTAGAGCGTCCCAAAGGGAGAGCGCTCCCCCTGCCGGCAAGGAGGAAGAAATGCGACTACGGGCGCATGCGCGTTGGGGAGGCGCGCCCGTGAGCAGGGGGCCGACGCTCCCTTGGCTTGACAGCAGCTCAGCGTTCCAGAGGGGACCTTGCCTTGGGTCTGGGTCACAGGGCAATGGGCGGGAGCGGGAGGCTTTATTTAAAGGCCTCCCGGAGACTGATACCAGACTAAGCACGATGCTGACTATAGTGATGCGCTGCCTGATTTGCAGAGTTGATTTATGGAGTCTATAGCTTCTCTACAGCGGGGCTGCAAATAGTAATCCTAGAATGCACTTATTTCTGAACACTAGAAAGCCCTTTACCGCAGTGACTGGCACACACACGGGGGTTTCCGGCCAGAAACACACAATTGAAAGTAAACGTAACACAGTCGTATATTTATTTCTGTACTGTCGTTGTAAGTCACAGATGGCAGGAACTACTGCACTGATGCTAAATACCCAGGCAGGGCAGAATTCAATTTGTACTTTTTTCATAATTTTGATGGAGAATTTCAATGTTTATTTTTAAACCTGTTCTCTATTTTTATCCATTTACGTTTCCACAGTTACACAAAATTATGGTTTTAGGCTATTTTATTGGGATCGATTTACATTTTCACAGCTGCAGGAAGTCTGAAGGGTCAAACAATCATTATTTATTGACAGAAGACACTGAGATATACAAAGTTAAAACTTTACAACCGTTAAAACACAAATTGTCCGCATCACATGTCAAAATATACAAAGTAAATATTTTTAAATTAAACTTAAATTCTCAGGCAGCATTTTCATTCACTTTATCCATCTGTAAATTTTGATTATTATCAATGGATATATTTTTTCATTGATTTGTATGTGTCTGGTGAAATTGACATATACTGATAATCTAATCCTGCCAACCCTATGTATACCTTTGAAAAGATAAATAATGCGTTAATGTTCAATTAGTGCTTTTCAGGTAGTTGGCTTGGGGAAAACAGATTAGTATTATTTGCCTGTATGCGTGTCCTATCCTAAAACAAGATTACAATTCCCAGCATTCAAACACTGGATATGTTATCCCCTAGCCGTGCCCCACACCCTGGCCAGCGCTCCCAACTTTCAGGGCTGCGCTGTTCAGCTGCAGACCCCCGGTAGAGCACATTCTCCACCAGAATATGGATCACTCAGGATTAACTCAATACCCTGCCTTGTGTTGAAAATTCTACACTGGTGTGTGGCTCTTGGTGTCAGCCCTGCAGCACAGAAGGAAGGCAAAGGTGCTGTGGAAGTGCAAAGTGTTATTTACAGTGACAGAATCTTTGCGGACTTAAATTAGTAGCGTTACTACTTTTGTCAGGAGCATCGTGTTTGGCAGGCTCGATGCCAGGGCTCCAGTCCCAGTAACAGCTGTCTCCCCAGTACATTGATTTATGAATCTTTATTTTACTTGAAAAGAACTCCAGCAGCATTTACTGCATACACACACACACCCCATTCCCCACAATTATCATGGAGGGATCCAAGTCTGAAAATGAAAGGGAATCTGTCTGCAAGGAATAAAACATAGAATGGGGATGGAAATCAGGAACGATTCTTCAAAAGCTGGCTGGCCTTGTAGGACATGGCCAATTATCATCCTTAGAGAGACACGGTGGGTGAGGTAATATCTTGAGAGACAAGCTCTCACCAACAGAAGTTGATCCATTAAAAGATATTACCTCACCCACCTTGTCTCTTTAATATCCTAGGACTGCCATGGCTACAACACTGCAAACAGTTATCATCCTTAGCACTTACACAGCAGGTGGGGCACCACATAGACAGTTCTAGGGCTGAAACTTTCCTCTGTGTTGTTGTGAAGCCCAATGCACCACTCCAGACCCCAAAGCAAGGTCTTAGGGCGTGAGAACCAGAAAGTGAAACTGACGGACCTAGTTTAATTATCCAAGCTGAGTGAAACAAAACAAAAAAAGGAAACAACCAGCTTCTCTGGTGAAATACACCCTTCTAGCAGTAGAAACTCTAGTAGCTACCCATAGCAGCAGGTGCTGCTTTTCCTCTGCAGTGCTACAGTTTAGTTTTCATTTCTCTTTTGCCATTTTGTTTGGGGTTGGCAACTGCTGTTGCCCCATTCTGGGCAACCCAACCCACGCTGTGAGCAGAGCAGCTGCAGAGTGGTCCGTCATGGAAAGAGAAGATTACTCAGTATACAAATGGCCTTGTCTGCACTAACAACCAACTGTACTACAGCCATGCGTTAGCACAGGTTAGTTGAAGACGTTAGTTTGAAAGTACTAATAGTACTTTGATGCCCCCTACTCTGTACATGAATGAATTTATTTTGAAGAATGCAAATAGAGCCTTTGTTAGTTTGTTTAAGGAATGAGTTGTGTAATTAATCAGTATCCACCTTGACCCCAAAATGCAACTGTAGACACCATCATGACACTGTAAAAACAATGTAAACCCCAGGCCATTATCCAGAATAATCTCCGAATCTACTTTATAACAACAAAACAGGCACAGTGCTATCTGTACAGGAACAAAGACAAGTTGAGAGAAATCTTTCTCCATCATCCATACATGCATCTACAATACTAACATTGAACAAGCTCTATCCCCACCTTTGGCATTTGGCAACTTTTCAGCTTAAGCTTTTGAGGAACATGCCCTATGACTCGTTTGTTTTATTTGTCATGAGATGAACTTTTTTTGGATTAAAAAGCTAAGGACTTGAAAATACAGCACCTACCTTTACCTGCCCTTTACCTCATCGAATCAGAAGATTCCCTCACTGCTTTCCCTCTCCAGCCCCACTCCTCTTCCATCTGTCCCACCTTGCTGCAAAACCAGTGGATCAGGGCAACTGGTGCTTTTCACAGCAGCCCTGTGAGACTTAGCGTCAGTCCCTTAGCAGTTCTCCTCCGAGGGTTTTTTGGTGCCTTGAAGGAGCAGAGCCGAAGCAGAAGCTCTTTTCTGATGCCTCCACTTGGCCCGTCGATTTTTAAACCAAACCTAGACATTTTATAAAAGAAATGCAACATTTATCTCTAGCCTCCATGAAACGGCCCAGCCATGAAAGCAATTGGCATTTACAACTTTGGATTTTACAGCATGACGGGAAGTGCTAGGATTTGGCAGTACGTTCTACTCTGGTTATGAAGGCTGCTCCCGCACAGGTAACTCAGGACAAGAGCCACCTGAGGACTCCCTCCCTGGAGTTCATGTTCAGTTACTTTCAAGGTGGGCAGGTGAGCCAGGAATCCCAATGGTAAACAAAAGTGTTCTGCAGAACATGAAAATGTTTGAAAGCAGGGCAGTGACTGCAGAGTTAAGCGGTGTGCGCGTGTGAGAGCATGCGCAAGAGTGCCTGTGAGTGTGTCAGGCCATAAAAACAATGTGTGAGTGTTCTGCACACATCCATTATGTACTGGCCTTATCCTATGGCTTACGGAATTTACAATGTGTTTTTTCAATTGCACTTTGAGGTGCTACATCTGCAGCCCCCTGAGGGCGCATAAAAACGGCTCCTGAACCAGATTCCTCTTTATTTTTTTTTAGTAAACAGGGGCAAAAATTGTTTTGATCTCTGTAGTGTGGAAGAATCTCACCTCTACTCTCTCCTCCTTCAAGTGGATGCGGTTGGCCAGATGCTCTCTGGTGATGACATCTGGGTACTGGTTCTGGTTGAAAAGGGCCTCCAGGGCCTGTAGCTGATCTTCAGTGAAGATGGTCCGGTGCCGGCGGGTCCGCCTTTGGATCTGATGGAAGGTCTGCAGCTCATTCTGGCTCCCACGAAGGTTCTTACATGCCCTGGCAGTGGGATGAATTAGCCTCATGGGCCAGGGGAACCTGGTGTCTAATAAAAGGAGAGTTAGAATTTACCAGTTTGATTACAGAACCAAAACAAACTAAGCGCTCTCTGAAGAAAGGCATGTCCCCCTTCAATTCCACGTAGGCCGAAGTTGGGGTTGCTATGGAGGCAGCATACTCAGACTCTGCTTGAGCTCCTCTGGGTGATTCATGATGAATCAGCATTGACTGGCTTTGGACAGAGCCACGTTCAGCCCCCTTGGATGAAATGAAAGCATGGCTGCCATGATGTGAGGCCTGGGGTAGGAGACAGCGATTGACTGGAATTCTCTAGGTTCCAGGAGAGGAATAGAGTTGAAGAGCAGAAGGGACCACCAGATCATTTAGTCTGACCTCCTGTATTTCACAGGCCACCAACACCTCCCAGCACCTGCACACTAAACCCAACCACTTGGAGGAAGGTATTCCAGCCCTCAGGATACTCGACGACTGTGTGCCACAGGCAGAGAACAGGAGGGACTGAGGTGCACCAGTGCCTGAGGCCTCTGCAATGGCAAGGAAATGAGATGCTCCCAGATGTCCTAGCAAGCAACCTGCACCCACAAGCTGCAGAAGAAAGTGAAAAACTCCCAATGCCCTCGCCAATCTGACCTGGGAGAAAATTCCTTCCTGAGCCCACATGTGACAATCAATTAGACCCTGAGCATGTGAGCAAGAACCAGCCAGCCGAGCACCTGAGAGACAGAATGCTTGGGGTCACCTCAGAGCCCTGGCCAGCCCCTTCCAGTGTCTCCTCTCCAGCTCTGGGACTGTCCCAGATGCTTCAGAGGAAGGAGACAAAAAGAAGAAAGAGGAAAAAGACAAAAAGGAAACGAAGATTCCACTCGGGAAGGGTGAAGGAATTCTGGCTATGTTCTCCTGGTTTACTGCCCAGTATTGCCACCACAAAAATTAGAATGGGCACGAGTCAGGCTCCTCAAAACCATGAGATTGGATTAAAAGCTACAAGATGGTTTAATACAATAAATCTGGGATTCTTTTTGTTTGTTTTGTGGTTAGCCTTCAGGATGCACTGGAACCACATTTTCAAGCTTTTCTCTGCAATCAGGGGGGCTAGAAACAACCTTTTCTTTTTCAAATGAAAGGGGAGATTTTCACTGAACCTCCTAATTTCAGGAGCTGGGGCTTTAAGAAGAACACCCGAAGTCATGAGAGTCAGCAGCTCTCCAGTAGGGTCCCAAGCTCCATTATAGCAGATCCACCCCTACCCTCGCCATCACACAACTCAAGGGTATATCCAAAAAATCTAACAAGATTTAACGGGAAGTCTTTCTCTTTCCCACAGAATTCAGGAGGATTGTAGAGTGCTCGGAAGCAGCAGATATCTGCATCGATTAACTCTGCAGAACTCGAGTGGTATCAAAGGGGAAGGGGGAATTCCAGGAAGGGTCAGGAAAGAACACCTTCCAACCTGAGCTGGGTTTAACACTGCCACTATGGGTTCCCATTAGGACTCGGACAGCAATCTCAGCGCATACACCAGTGTCTGAGCGCTGCTGGTCGAAAGCAGGCAGTGGAGGCAGTTCCTGACCTGTTTTTCAGAGGTCTGCAGAAACTTCCCTGTGAGGCAGATGAAAAGGAAAGCAACAGGAGAAAAGGGAGCTAGCCCACAGAAAACAGTGATGCTGTCAGCTTTGCTTCCCCACTGTGAAATGTTACCAGCTTCTATGGCTGACGCAGGGCAGTGCCTTCATTGCCAGGGGTTTCGGGTCTTTACCCCCAGAGAGCCTCATTGGAGTTTGTAAAGGCTAAGGGCCCCCTACTGCGAGGTACTGAGCACTCTCAGCTTTCACTGAGGTCACAGGGAGCTGAGGGTGCTCAGAGCCCTTCAGCCAGCAGTTGAGATGTCACAGGATTGGGTCCATGGTCACAGAAGGGTAAAGGAAAGAGACATCAGACTGGACAGCCACTGTTTGCCTTTGTGGTCATGATGGATTGTGGGACTGGCTAGGTTACAGCAAGAATCCACAGGTGGTTTTGCGGTCCCTGGTAGGAAAAGACTGTGCCCAGTAAATGCAGATTACACTAGCTTTTCACATCAGGACACTCCTGTTGTGGTCTCAAGTGAAACGGCTTTGGTAGTCTCCGTGCAATGGTCCATGGAGACTTCTCCGTAGCACAAACCAAACTCAGAATGTTATGTGAAATTCAGGGTAAGTTCTCCCATGCTCACATTCAAAGTAATGGCACGAAACTGACAGTCATGGAGAGTAATGAGGAAAAAATGCCTTTTCCTTTGGTCTGAGCTTGTATTTGCCATCAGGTCTGCAAGTCCCATTTTGGAGGATGCTTACTAGTAAAAACTAGTTTAAACCCAAATGTGGGAGACTTCATCATAACTACTTGTAACTAAGAAATGTCTGCATGTTCTTTTTTCTTTACTGTGCCAGGAATTATACAACGGTTGTTCCAGAACTAACTGATATAGAAATATAACTTTTTTTTACATATAATGAAACGAAAATGTTATCACTTAAGTCACTCCCATAATAATGAACCAAATCCTGCATACTTTACTGAAGATTTACTCACTGGCCATAGCTTTTAGCCCAGTAAAGTGTTTAGTTCTTTTACCATGCTCTTCATCTTCAAAGTGCTTTACAAATGATAACTAGTCATTTTAAAACTACGGTTACTCTGTAAAAATATAAACAATAAATTATTGCTAATAATCTAATGGCTTAAATGTATATAGCACCTTTTGTCCCAAAGCATTTGACACACTTAAACTGAGATACAAATTCCATACATGAACCACTTCATCCGCGCTGAAATGCAGCCACTCTTGGAGTGAATGACAGCAAATAGGCCCTGATTCGTCTAAGCACTTAAGCGTACTTAACTTTAAACACATGCTTAAACGCACATCAGTCCTGTACAAACCACAGGCTCAAGGAGCAATATCCAGCTGTAGCAGCGATGTAGTTTGGCAGAATATAGTGACCTGAATTAGATCAACATCTCTACTGTTGCAACAAATGCCATAGGTTCATTGATGACTATCAGAATTCAGGGCCTTCCTTCTTTATCTTAGAGAGCAGCAGCCCAGTGCCACGTTTAAACAGTGTTGGGACGTTGATATAATACTGCCTCGGAAAGAAGTGTGCCAGCTACTGAATCACCTACATTATATGTTGCAACACCCGCGCTGTTCCTTGGAGCCCTGCATCTGAGAACTGACCCTTCCCAACTTTGCTGAGGTTGAGGGCTAACAAAATCCCTGTGCATGATGACAGGGCTGCAGGCCACAATGCAGCAATGTCACTATAGTCCCAGGTTTTGCTACTTTACAGTGTTGGTGCTCTCGTCAGTGCCAGCTGCAATGCCCCCCTCCCCGCCACCTATGGGATCCTCACAATGACTCATAAAACAGGAGAATACTTACCTAGCCAATTTGAAGAATCCTGCAGGGAACGGGTGCTTGCATGAGAACAGCAACAGCAGCTGCACCCAGCAGTTTCCAGTTCTTCTTCTTCCTCCTCCTCCTCCTGCAGAGAGCCAGCAGCAATGGCCTCCAGCCCACACAGCCCCTTGGGCTCACAGTCCAAGATCCCCTGGAGACAGAAGGGGACCAGAACCTGGGGACTTCTCTCTGTTGGGCTGGAGAGAATGTTCTCGATGGTGAACGAGCATTGCTTCTTGAGACTTCTTCTGCTGAGTTCTGTGTCCAATGGGGCTTCTGCAGACATCCTGTTCCCGGAACTGTATTTGTGGCACTTGGCAGCTCACATTCAGCAGCTGAAAACAGTGGGGCTGGCTCTCTGGGAGAGACCAAACTGTGGCTCCCCAGAGAAAAGGCGGCTGACACTTGGATGCTTTTTAAACCAGACCAGTGATGCCAGACAGAATTATTGTTTTGTCTTCTCCTGGGATTTTTATTTTATATATATACACATACATGCCTTTTTCCCCCCTTCTAAGCTAGCTGCTTTACAACTGAGGCCACCCTAAGTAAATATATATATATAATCCCTTTGGAAAGAAAACCGTAAACCCCCCTGCGAATAAAATAAATTCTAACTAATCTTGGCAGCTTTGTGAGGGGTTAGTGTGGATCTAAGATTTAGCTAATCCTACAGAAATGACTCCGGAAGGAAATCTGATTTCTCCATCTCGAGTGTAGATTTGAAGGTGGGTATGATCTCCATTGTGTTGGAGCCTCTGGTCCAAGGCAGGGGGAGAATAGCTGTTCTCCAGCCCAGAAATGGACCAGAGGATTAACTCCTTAAAAGAAGCAAATTATCCCTTTCTCTGGCCAAATGAAAGCTTGCCCATCAAAAGGGAACTGTCATATCATACAATATGAGCGAGGGAGGGGAGCTGAGCTGGGGGGGGAATCATTTTTAGCAGCCGTGCAGCCCTTTGCTAGGTGAGGACTCTCCGTGACTGCTGATTTATTTTCTGCTCAGACCACAGGGAAATTGTATTTTTCCCCACTGTCCAAGTAATAACAATACTACAGATACTTTGTATGTGTCTCGTATGCTTCATAGGAGGATCTCTAAGCACTTTATAAAAATTAATTAGGCTCACGACACTCCTGTGAGGTAGGCAAGTGGTATGTAAAGGGCTCAATCACCCACCATTGAGGTGCAGCCACCTCTGAGGTGGAACATGTCTGCCTTATCCCAGGGCATAGCCACACCACATTCGAGTTGAGAAGAAGTGAAGACGAATACTGAACTGCAGGGAGAATTTAGGGAGCTAGACACTCCAGTCACACAAGTTGGGTCATGACACCAGAGTTAACATTCCATTCTTACAAAATCTGCCATGGGATCTTTAATGACCAGGATGTCGTCAGAGCCTTATGTCCAGTATTGTCAACCATGAGCATTCAAAAATCATGTCACAGTCCCCAAAATCATGAGATTTTACAAGTATTATGTTTTGGGTTCTTTTTTTATTTGCCTTCTTGTTTTTGAGCCGTTGGGGGGAAGGTGTCACATTTTTAAGCTTTTCTCTGCAGCCTTGAGGGCTAGAAATTTTGCTTTATTAAATGAAAGCTGGGATTCTTACATGATAACTTGGCTCCAGGAACTGATGTTTTAAGAAAAATGTCAACTATCACAAGACTTGCAATACAATCATAAGAATCGGCAACAGTGTCTCATCTAAAAATAACACTGTCTGTAGCACTGTGCCTCCCAGACCATGCCAAGGCATTGGGTGAATAATAGCTAAGAGAGAAGAGTGCTACTTAATTAATTGTTTCTTGAAGGTCTCCCATCTAGGTACCATTGCAGCTTGCCCCATTTAGCTCATCAAAACTAATGGGATCAAGGCATAAGATATGGCCACAGACAATGAGCCACTCGTAGTTCTTTCCCAAAGTCTCGCTACCTTTTTCAGTATCACCTGTTACATGTCAAGTGTTCTCTTTTCAGATGCTTCTGGCCCTACAGCTTGACACACGAGACCAGGGATGGGATCCTGCCTTCATTTGGCCTTTTCACATCCTGGAGTCTGTTGCAATTGGTCATGGATGGTGTCACTCTCTTCACACATCTGGAATTCGATTTGCTGCTCCATTCTGTCACATCAGCATTGGGGAGGGGATCCGGAGACTTAGTACTGTGTCAATGGTGACAGATTAGGTCGACCCAGAGGGGTTAAGGCCCCTCTGTGGTGTGTGGTTGGCATGGGGACTCATCACCAAACTAGGATGAGCCAAAGGGACTGGGGAACCTCAGTGTCGTGTCAATGGTGCTGGAATCGTGGTACCAGATTAGGTCAACCCAGAGGTCAACTTAGTTACAGGACAGTGCTGGAACTGTTGCTGCACAGCAGATGAAGCAGATGACAGATAGAATGGTTTTATTCTGGTTTTGCTAATAGGAAACATGAATAAGCTGGAAGAGAGAGAGAGAGAGAAAGTTAAAGGTGCTTATCCAGTGCAGGTACTTGATGTCATCAGGAGGACACCTCAGGTGGCCAGTCTGAAATCTGTCTTCTCCCATACAGATTTTTTTGGCTTTCCGGAAGTGAAGTGGTTAACAAAATCAGTCTCTTTTATCCAATTAGGAAGTTGTCCATTGGGCTGGTCACTTTCAAAAAGCTGATGTGGACCAATCAGGACACAATTCATTCGTCTTACAAAAATCTGAAATGGCCCAACGGAACATAAGTCACAATCCATAAGTCATCTTCTCACCATCTAACAAGAAAACAGGGAACCTCTTCAGATTTTTTATTTTATTGTAATTATTTTACTTTTAATTTTATGTATTTATTTATTTTTGGTAGTTGCTTACTATTCCTCAGTGTGTTTATCCCTGGAAAAATCCATAATCCTAAAGTGCAAAACATCTTGGCCACAGCAGTTTGCAGACATTTTTTAAGAGTGACACCACAGACCTTAAACCCTCTCAGATCAGGTTATGGTCAACAGCCTGTCTTCACAAGATGTTTTCCATGGTCATCTTCTGGGTGCTGTCCTTTGGTCAGCGTTGCATATTTCTCTTTGCCTTTCAAGTTGCAGTTTCTCTCAGCATTTTAAAGGGACAATTTACAAACGTCTGTTTTAAGGTTCACAAGGTCATGTATGCAAACCCCTTAACAATCCTTTGCAAAAGTCCACTTTAAATTCTTTTTGTTCATTATGCAGCAATATAAAGTCACTTAAGAAATTGTTTTCTCCATCAGGATGAAACAGCTGTATAGATCTTCCACTTTCCATTTTCTGAGTCAGTGATGCCAGTAGGATCCGTATATGAACTGTTGAGCTGTGTCTATGTAATTATACTAATCAAGCAGTTAGCCAGACCTCTCTGATCATTAGCTCTATAACCAAGTTCCTGTGTAACTCATTACTTGGTTTCAGTGTCTCTTTATTACTGCCTTTTCCAGTACAGGTATATTTCACCTGACATATAATAAATAAAAGTACACTTGATCACAAATATTCTCACTGCTTCACTCTCTCATTATTTCCTTCAAGTAAATATTAGCATAACCTCCTTTCTTCTCCTAACAGGACTCCCCATGGGAAAAATAGCATCTTGCACAAGGTTTGATTAACATTTTGATCAATTTCCTTTTACATACAACTTTGATCCACCAAAACAAAATTTGTATAAAGGCCAGTTCCTTATATTTTTTCAGGCAATGCTATATGACGTCTTCCTATTGAGTACCAATATTTCAGTTCACTGACTCAAAGCAAATTGGGTAAAGGAGAACTCCACGTCTCAGATGTATTAAGGGTGGTTAATATGCTCTCTCCTGGCTGTCCTGAGACACATTTATGTGAAAGGCTGAAGAAATCCTCCCCTCACTCCTTAGATTCTCTTTTTCTCCTGTGTGGGGTGAATACATTTTCACTTACGAACACCTGCATTTCTGGGTAATTCTGTATAACAATAATTCACATTTCTGGGGCCATATTTGTTAAAGTGCACTTACATGACTGGCATCAACTTTTCATTTTGAAATATTTTAAAGTCTCCTGAAGTGCAGGAAAGCGTTAGTGAGAGCGAGCAGCATACTGGTGCGGGGTCCATTCCTGCAGACAGAAAAGGCAGAGCAGAGCGTGCAGTACACAAACCATTGAAAGATGGCACCAAATGCAGACGGAAGCACAGGGATCTCTGGGATGCGAAGCAATGCATCACGGGGCATTGGGACATGACCCAGGATGCCCCGCGACCCCCTCCGCCTTCCCACAACTCTTAGTGGCAGAAGAGGGAGAGATGCTCTGTGGGATAGCTGCCCAGAGTATACTGTTCCGACGACCGTTGCAAGTGCTGCAAGTGTGAACACACAATTGAGCAGGCAGCTAACAGTGTGAACACATAACAGCGGTTTCCCTTTAGCGCTCTTTGAGCGGCGCTGTAACTGCCAGCACTGTAACTCTGCCAGTGTAGACGTACCCTCAGAGTGAGTTTGTACTGAATGGAGGGTTCTCCAGGAAAGAGAAGCCCACTAGCACTACCCTGGGAAATCTCTCCATGTTTGAGCCTCTTTGAGAGCCACTCCATCCACATACCTATCTACTCTCTCTACTACCTGTCTGTCTCCTTTCTCTCATCTAGCACCGACTTTCTCTCTGAGTCTCCTCACTATCTTATCGCTGACAGAGTGAAAACCTTCTCCTCTTCCGCTCCTGATATCTGAGGAAGCCTCCCTATATCTTTCTGCCAATTGAGCCTCCCTTTCTTTTCAAATCTCACTAGAAAACACAGATCTTTTGTCTCAGGCATATAAGTATCTTTGCTCCTTTTCCTTTCTTTACCTCTTAATATCCTTCTCCCTCTGCTACTCTGTATTGGAATCATGTATTATAAGAACTCTGTTCTATAATTCTGTAAATATACTGGGATTGGAGTGAGGGGAGAATTTCATTGTGCCCTTCTGACTTGGTCGGGTTTGTAATCAACAGAAATGATCAGGGGTATGGGACAGCTTCCAACTGAGGAGAGATTAAAAAGACAGGGACCGTCCAGCTTGGAAAAAGGACGACAAAGGGCAGATATGATAGCGCTCTAGAAAATCATGACTGATGTGGAGAAAGTGAATAGGGCAGTGTTATTTACCCCTTCACATAACACAAGAACCAGGGGTCACCCAATGAAATTAACAGGCAGCAGGTTTAAAATAAACATAAGGAAGTACTTCTTCACACAACACACAGTCAACCTGTGGAACTCATTGCCAGGGGATGTTGTGAAGGCCAAAACTATAACTGGATTCAAAAAATAATTAGTTCAGTTCAGGTCCATCAATAGCTATTAGCCAAGATGGCCCTGGATGCAACCCCATGCTCTGGGTGTCCCTAAGCCTCTGACTTCTAGATGCTGGCACTGGACGACAGGTAAGGTGACCAGACAGCAAATGTGAAAAATCGGGATGGGGGTGGGGTGTAAGAGGAGCCTATATAAGAAAAAGACCCAAAAATCAGGACTGTCCCTATAAAATCAGGACATCTGGTCACCCTAACGACAGGGGATGGATCATTTGATAATTGTCCTGTTCTGTTCATTCCCTCTGAAGCACCTGGCACTGGCCACTGTCAAAAGACAAGATACTGGGCTAGATGGACCATTGGTCTGACCCAATATGGCTGTTCTTATATTCTTACCTACTTTACACAGGATGCAAGGCAGTGGAGAATCAGGCCCACTATACGGGAGTTTATTTATTATTAGAAGTTCCCTTATACAAAACACTGAAGCATAGAACAAACATCAGGAGAATCTTGCCCAGATACTGCTCTCAGATGCACGGATGTCAATCCAGACTAAAGGCACTGAAACTGGTGTAAGTGTGAGCAGAATCTTCCCCTGTGTGGTTTTCGCTGTAATAATCATGCACCCTGAAACGGATTAATTCCTATTTCCCGTCTGTAACAAAGGGCTTCTTTCCCCAGCTTCCCCTTGCCATCCCTGCCTTTCCACCACACAGACACACGCATTTAGCCTATTAGTATCTCTGCTGATTGCTTTCTTTCATTCCCCCCATACCTTTCACTTCAGAAAATGGACTGGTAATACTTCTTTTATCAAAGAATTATGGGATTTAGCACGCAGATCTTACAAAGAGACTTTCGATAGCGGCTGGTAATCAAATCCCAATCGGCAGACACTTCTTTGCACCCTGTTACCGGCAGGGAATAAAAGGAAGGGATTATTGATGTTGTGTTTACTGAGCCTCTCCAGAGATAAGATCTCAGGGCTATTTCATAGGAGAAAAGAAAAGGAAAATAAAACAAGAAAAAAATAGACAAGGGGGAACAATGTAGATCTAGATAAAAAGAAAAGAAACGGGCTCTTATCGCTTTCTTATTGGTTAAGGAGATTCGAAAGCCATTATAGAGGATTAACAAAAAGGTTAATCTGCTTTAGCCGTTCATTTGTCAAAAGTGAATTTATAGGTTTTAAAAATCCCTCCTATGGAGAAACTAGAGAAAAATGCCCCCTTCCCTCCCCAGCCTTCTGTCAACAGCACAAGGGCTTTTGAGCCAGATTCACACAGCACGGACACCACCAGACCCTGGGCCTGATTCTGCCCTGCCTTGCACCTCGTGAAGCCATTTACACCCGTGGGAAGTGGACGTACAATGCCACCACTAGCACACCCGTGAGCAGAGAGTTCTGACTTGGTACTGTTCCTCCCCCACTTTGCACAGGTGTAGTAGCTACACAAGGTTCAGGGCACGTAGGGCCTGAGTCTCCACTCACTTATCCTGGGTTTACTCCGGGGTAACACCAGTGAAATTAGGGCACTTGCACTAGTATAAAACAGGTATCCGAGGGAGCTGATGTCTGCAGTTGTTGGAATTGTGCTTCTATGTTAATTTGTAAAGCAGGACAGTGGATACTGTATAACAAATGTAGCTGCAAGCTGCAGACTGGGATTTGTCTGTGGCCATCCCAGGAAGTAGCAGTCACTACCAGTTACAGCAAGATGCCATTTTCCACACAATCGTCCCAGTCGATCAGATTAAGAGCTGAGCTATCCCAACCAGCACCTACAGTCAATGGAACGACACCGATTTTCACCAGTGGTGGATCTGGCCCATTCTCTTTACCTGAATGTCAGCGGGAAAGCAGGCCAGCCAATGGAGTGAGGTCTTCAGCAGCTCACAAAGAGCACTCGTCCAGGAACTCCTGGATGACCTTCTAGGGCTCGAAGGTGTCAGCTTCAAGGATCTTGTTTCCCAGAAAGCACGCTTGTTTTGTCAGGCTGGGGACTTGGCGAGCATAGGAATACTGCAGAGTTAAAAAGCACTTTTCAATGGGAGGAGAGGAGGGTCATTTGTCAGCATCCGTCTAGGGAGGCAGGCTGATAGAGGCATCTAAAGAAATGGGCCTTTCAGGGAACAGTAAGTCTTAGGGGAAACGTGTCCAGTCTGCTGTATTGTTTTTAAGGCATATTTTCTCTGAAATGCTTGTGTTCTAAATAAATACTTTGCTTTAAGGAGGCCCTTTTGGTCACTGTATTAACCACTGGCATTGTTCTAGGAGGGGACAGAACCTCAGGATGTGAGCCTAAGTCATACCTGCTGAGGTAATCACGGCTAGCACCATGGGACTGCAACCCCAGGCTCAGTCTGAGGGTGGAGAATTGCATGATTCCACCCAGAGCCAGGTGGTGGCCAAAGGCTTGAGATCTGGGAGGTGATGCACTTCATGAGACCAGGAGGGATCAGCGATGCCGTTCACCCAGGAACTGTGACAAGGACAGGATGGAGGCATGTGCCCGGCACGTCTACCACCGCCCGTGGGAACGCTGGAGGCTGGAAGGGGAGAGGAGGTAAGCTCTTGCCATGGAGAAGGAGATTTGTATATCACAACCTCCTGCAGCTGGGTCTTCATTGAGTGGGGGTTGACCGCACAGTGGGAAGAGTGGAAGGGGCCGGAGACAGAGGATCCACTGGTATCTGAGGAGGGTGCAGTCAGAGCCTTTTCCAGCAATGGAGGCATGATAGGTAAGACAACCCTGAGAGGAATGGGAGGTGCTCTGCTGCCTTCTCCAACAGCTGGACACAGACCCTATCTATTTGCTGTCCGGGAGCAGGAATTTCTTCCTCCTGGCTGCTATGGGGAAACCTTGCCTTCCCCTGTGCCTGAGACAGCACCTACAAAACTTTCCTGTTGGCTTTGCAATCTGTGGGAATAGGGGCCCCGCACTCAGAAGGGAAGGGAGAGCTTTGAAAAACATGACACACATCTCCCTGGTTCCGTGTCATTGATTACTGACCTTGTCTCGGTGAATGACACTTCCCTGCTAACTACTCAGCCATCTTGGCACAGACCTCACCAATGTGTCAGCCAGGAGCAGAGATTTTGCTTGGCCTGCTCAACCATCTCAGCATGGATTGTGGTACCCTGGGACCCTACAGATCATGGTGGGAACTTGCCCACCATCAATGTCACTATTGTGTTTCATTCTGTCCTCTCTGGAAGAATCTAAAGATCTTAAAAGTTCTCACATCACGGACTTTTCCAGGCCACATGGCAGATGTCCATCAACTTCTTGTGATGATCAATTAAGGTCTGGAACACCAATAATAGTACCCCGTCCTGTTAATGTATTTTTGTGCCTGACAGGGAGAACAGAATGGGAAAACTAGTTCCTTTAGTGACTCCACCGCCATATGGGAAACCCAACTATTTAAATACATTAGTGATCTCAGGAATATTGGCCACCTTGATCAGTAATCCCTGCAAAAGATCCTGCAGGTCCCACAACACCACCCATTTTGATGGATTTCTCATCACCAAACTGGTTCCCAACTGAGCAGCAGAAATCTGAGGTGGCAGCTTCCATAGGCTTTTCCATGTTAAGGGGTATTGTCTGGATCTCGGCTTGATGACTGTTGTCAATTACTATTCATTTTCTTATGGTGTGGTGTTGTGTGTGAGAGAAAGTGCAAGAGAGAAGGCACAGTATGGCATTACTCTCTACTTCTTGCATTTGAGATGGGTATTATTTGCCCCAGGGCAGCCCTAAACTAGCTGTCAGCAACTGGCGCCCTAGGCGAACCATGCAATCGGCGCCCCCTGCCCCCAAACCCCCAGGGCAGATCTAGGCTGAGGTTTTTGGTAAACTGGGAAACATTTTGTCCCTTTTTTCTTTTAATGTTTTGTAAGTGTTTTTTTTAAACAGAGGCTTAATTATTCGGTTAGTCTGTCCATCCGTCCAACCAATGTTTCTGAGATCAGATAAAATAGAGACACGAAATTTTCAGAATAGATTTGTACATGACAGCTAGATGATATTTCAGTCCAATTTCAAATAAAAATGCATTAAAAATGTTAATTATATTTTTTATTATTACAAATCCAAAATCATCCATTACACTATCCTGCTTTAACAGCCATAACCACAACATCCAATATAGAAATAAGAAAACTCTTCAATGAACTTTAACCTGTATTTACAAAACACTCCAAATAAAAAACACTCTGTGCTCTTAAAACATGACTTTTCTTGCTTTAAGTTTTGAAAATTCAGTCACTAGTTCTTTTAGATCCAGTTTTCCAGCTATTTCATGCTCTATTGACATTGTGGCAAGTCCAACAAGTGTCTCTTGTACCATTGTTGAACGCAGATATGTTTTTATCAATTTTAACTTGGAGAAGCTACGTTCCCCATTAGCTATGGAAACTGCCAAAGTTAAAAGAATGTGTAGAGCTATACAAATGTTTGGAAAACTGTCTGTGAGTTTATTTTCACAAACAAACTTCAGTACTTCTTCAGGAGTGGAATGTTTCTTAAGTCTTCTTGAAAAAGCCTGAAGCTCACTACACAAATCTGTAGCATCAATGTCTTTTGAATTTTCATGAGTCAATGCCAACTCCAGTTTTATGCAAAATTCTCTTATCTGTTTTGCTATTTTCTTTTGCAAGCTTTGGATATCATATAGAAAGCCAAATACTGACTCTAGCTGCTGCATCTGTTGAAATCTTTCGTCAACCAACTGAATAGCAGTATCAAGGACCGCGAAGTAGAAATTCACTTTGAACCTTTGTTTTGGGTTCTGAATGGGTGAGTCTTGTCCTTCATATGAAAACTGCTGTTTCTTTTGCCAAATGCAAACTGGCTCTGATTCAAATTCTGTCGGAAATCGATTTCTCCAGCAAGCTCGAGAGAATCTACCAGTGTTCTTTTGAACCCTTCATTACTTTTGAATTCCTCCAGAATATTTTCAGAATATTTTTAGTTTGCTGCAGTTTTTGAATAGCAGAATGTATGTTCAGGTTCTTTTCCTGAAGCTGCTTACTAGTGAGGTTAATCTCGAAAAAGATATTATACCGCAAAAATGAGCGAAGTCACAAATTTAAACTTTGAAAGGCCATTTGCAAGAGCTTCTGCATTTGAACGTGCCATATTGCCAGATGATCCAGTAAAGGTAGTATCATCAGAAATTTCAATTAGGGCATCATAAATGTTTCCAAGTTCATAGCAAAGAGGCTTCAAAGCATCAATGCAACTCTCCCATCTTGTCTGACTAAGTGGTTTCACAGTTAGAGAATTCACATGGCGAGTCAGAATCTCCCAATGGTGTATTGAGCCTGAGAAAAATACATAAACACGTTGCACCTGGTCAAAGAAACTGCTTACCTCCAAACAGCATTATTGACAACCAAATTCAGAGAATGCGCACTGCAAGGAAAGAAAAAGGCCCTAGGATTGATTTCCATCATTCTCCTTTACCCTTCATATTACTCCCATTATCATAGCCTTGGCCACGTAAGTTTTCAACAGATAATGACATTGTTTCAAGCTCTTGTAGAAGAGTTTTAGTCATAAATGCTCCAGTCGTCTCCTTCATTGGTACGAAACCGAAAAAATGTTCCTTTATGAGCACTTCAACATTATCTTCATCTGCAGACTTTTCCATATCCACAAAACGAATAATCATCATTTGTTCAACATGACTCACATCTGGTGTACAGTCCAGTATTATTGAAAAGTATTTTGCAGAATGGGCAGCTTCTACAATTTTCTTTTTAATGGCATTTGCTGCTCTTTCACCACCTCGCTGAGCTCTTGGTCCTTAAGAAAAAGGCTCACACTCGACATGCAATGAAAGCACAAACTCCCACAAACAACCCGCTGGGAAATATTTCTGGTGCCCGCACAATATTAAAAGCTTTGTGAAAGTATTTCAGCCTACAGGCTCCTCCCTACTGCAAAGCACCGTAATTTTACCTGCACTGACTTATATCAGGATCCCTGTCTTTTTCCCATTAAGGGACTGTCTAGACTAGGATAAAATGTGTTTTTTAAAAGATCCATGTTAACCAACGTGCTTTAAAATCCTAGTCTGGATAGAGCAAGTTGTGTTTTCACATGTGTTAAAACCCCAAACCAGGTAAGTGGTGTTCATACACAGCTTGCCCCCCTCCACATTTTAAAGCCCATTAGGTAACATGTTTTTTTTCAATTCCCCTAATTCAGTGGTTGTCAATCTTTTTTCATTTGTGGACCCCTCAGAAATTTCAAATGGAGGTGCGGACCCCTTGGAAACCTGAGGCATAGTCCGTGGGCCCCTGGGGACCACAGGTTGAAAACCACTGCCCAAGTTCAGCCAGCCCCCCCTCCCCAACCACACAGCAGATGTCAGGGGAGCCCAGGAAGGAACAGGCATGACGAGGACCACGTCCGAGCAGTGCAAAGAGGAGCAGAAATGGGGTCCCAGCCGCGGAGCTGCACCCACGGAATTCTCCAGCGGTGGCTGCAGTGGGTGGGAGCCGATCCGAGCTGGGTGAGGGGTGCAGGCTTGACCTGGGGCAGGAGGGGGTGCAGACATGTGGGCTCTGGGAGGGAGTTAGCAACTCAGCACTTATATAAGAGAAAGGAGCTGCAGTGATTTCATATAGACATAGAAACTGATAGAAGACACTTTTACATATTCAGAATGTGAGATGCGGCGTTAGAGGGAGGGAGGGAGTGTCTGTACAGTATTTCACTGCATTCAGTCTCCTGGCTGGAGCAGTAACGTAGCCCTGCAACACTTGTATAGGATAGAGAGGAGCTGCGGTGTCTAAGCTTTGACAGTCTAAGAATTGGGCTGCCTGTGCTTTTAAGACCCCAGCCCCAGGAACCCGCCCTCTGCGCCGGGTCTGACATGCAGCGTCCTGTGAGCAGAACGAAACCAGCCTCTGCTCCCCCCCCCCCCAAGATCTGCGAGCACAGCGGGTGGCTCATCCCATGGGGTCACTGTTGTTCCCCTCCCTAAACGGGGGTTTTGTCCCCGCACAGGGTCTGGCAGCGGCTCCCTCCCCCCGATTTTCCACCTTCAGCCCCTCTTCTCCCGCTACCTACATAGCTTGATCCCCCCGGCCAGTAAATTTCTGCCCCCTGCTCAGACCCTGACAGCCCCCGCTGCGATTCCCTCCCCCCGCCGCTTCTAAACCCCTCCACACAGCGGGCAGCAAGTGGCAAGTAGAAGTGAGGGCAGAGGCAACAGCGAAGGTTACTGGGCACGCGCAGTGCGGGTGAGCATGCGCAGTGCCCCCGGAGTCGGGCAGTGGGAGCGGGAGCTGGCTGTGCGGACCCCTGGCGGCGCTAGGTGGGGCTGGCGCGCCCGCAGGGCCGAGGCTCCCCGTGACGGCCGCAGCCAGGCGGCCCGGCCCAGGCTGCGCCCGACTCTATGGTGGCCGCCACAGCTGAGCGCGGCCCCGGCCCGGAGCTGCCAAGCCCACGTGCTGCGCTCGAGCCCCGGGGCAGCCTGGCGCGCGTCCCGGCCGCCCTGCCCGGGCCGCTCCGTGGGCCATGGGCTCGGCGCAGGAGGCCCAGGCCTGCCTCGCCTTCTACCGGGGGCTCGGGCGGAGGGAGCCGCTGCACGATCTCTGCCGGGCCGTGCTCGCCTTCCTGGAGAAGCTGGAGCAGTTCGCAGGGTGAGTGCTGGGCGCCCCCTTCGGACCCCGGCTGCAGGCGGCCAGCTCCTGGGGGGACCCGTGGGGCAGTTAACCCCCTCCTGCCACGGGGGCCATTGGAGAGCATCTCCCCCGCATGGTGCTGGCGCTCCCGGGAGGTGGCCGGGGGCAGAAGCCGGGACGGGGCCTGCGCCCCTTGCCGGCGGTCCCGTCCTGGTCCCTGCCCGTCTCCGCTCTGCACCCGGGCGCCCTGCCCGCTCCCTTCTGTGCCCCCCAGCGCTTGGGCTTCTGCCCCGGTTGCACAGCGAAGGTGGGGCCGGGAGCTGTCCTGTCGCCGGGCAATGACCTGTGACAGTTGGGCCCCTGGTGACAGGTTCATGGCAGCTTAAAGAGACACTCAATTGATAACCAAACTCATGTGATAAGAAGCTGGGGTGTTACCTGCTTTACTAACACAGCGTGGGTGAGTCTGTCTTGACATTCAGCTTGTTGTCCCCTTTGACGCGCTGTCCCCACTCCGTGCAGTGCTGGCAGCGGGGACCAGGAAGGGTCAGTGGAATCGGTCTCACTTTGGATTATAGTCGGTCTGGCTGTCAGGTTTCATTGCTCCCGTGTTTGGGCTGCACACTGAGCGGGCGTCTATTTCCTTGAGAAAAAGGGATTTCAGTGGATTGTTTTCATGGTGGGAAAGTTTCTAGCAGGTTTAACTTCAAGGCCAAATGTAACTTCCCTTTAAGGATCAAAAGTGTTCGTTCTGTAACCATTCTTCAGGGTTAATTGTTTGTATTACTGTAGTGTCTGGGTGGTGGAGACATGCCCCTGGACCCCCTTTTGCTAGGCACTGACAAACACAGAACAGAAAAACAGTCTCTGCCTCAAGGAGCTGCCAGTTCAACACGTCTCCTTGTTTTTAGTAGCTGGGTAAATGTGGGTTAAATACTAGTGTTCCTGAAAGTGAGGGCCTGGCTAGAGCTGAGCAGCGCAGGTGGGTGTTGTGCGAGGCTGAGTACAAAGTTCACTTCTCTTCTGACCTACAGCACAGTCAGGCTATTCCAGTTTTGGACTCTCTGCCACTGCGTTTCAATCCTGAGCCTCCGCACCCCCTGCATTTCTAGTCCTTGCCCCTTCTCACCACCACTGCCAGCACACCTCTGTACTGACTTGCTGGGCCCTAGCCTCTCGTTTGGACCCGCAGCCCCTTGTCTCCTCACTGCACAGACTTCCTGTCTGTGTGTGTGTGGGATGTGAACAGTCAGTCGTTAGTTTGAAACCAAATTTGTTGCACATATTGTTTTAATCAGACTTATACCCAGGCCAGGTCTTCAGAGGTGTAAAAACTACCTGCACTAACCTGCTGTGTGACAGCTGAGACAGAGAGCTGGAAATGACAGTAATGCAAGGACTGAAAGCAAGTCAAGGAAAATATTCAGTGTGCAGGCAACTAAAAGGGACACATGGATGTCTTTGCTAAACTAGTTCAGTAGGGAGAGAGGGTAATTCTTTCAATCAGTTTTACTCCTCTTTCACTTTCCCTCTCTCCCACCTCCAACTAAGCATTGTTATCCCAGATTCTGACTGGCGAGTGTAGAGCCAGCAGCACCCAGCTAAAGTCCTGCATTTGGGCCATAGACATCGCCTTACGCAAAGCAAAACGATGCTAGTTTTCAGCCTGCAACTGCTCATTTCCACTGTGGTACGTCATTCTGTTTCAGATATTGACCTGTTGCAAACGTAGACTCCCAGCAGGTCCACAGATTCCTGCCGAAATCAGTCTTGCTGTAGGGTGTTGCCAGTCTGTGGATCCAAGCCCAGGATAAGGGGGTACTTTATGAGGGGAGTCACTCTCCTCTCCCCGATGAGGTTCCTTGCTGTGTTCATGCTGGAGATGCGGCTTGGTTTATATATTTGTATCTTTGGCTATATGGGGAGTTTGGTTGATTTTTGCTTTACAAGGCTGGTGCGATAAAGCAGAATGAAATTTAACTAATTCTCTTCTATTCAGTGACATTAGGCCCTGACTCTCTTCCAGTGCTGTATTTACATTACACAGGGCCAGTCTGATCTTCTTCTGCTTCTTATCTAGAGATTTTGCAGAATTATTTTATTCTTACCAACCTTGGCCCTAGCCTTTATATACGTGTTAGTATCTTTTAAAGCAAATGGGGGAACACCAGATGGTTTTGGTGAGGAAACAAGTGAAGAACCTATAAATCACTAGTCACTTATGAAAATCCAGACCGATAGGTTTAAATGAATAAATATAATTTAAACATGCGCGCTATACATACTATCGGGATGGGTGCTAAGCAAAAGCCAGGCAGTTTTCCCTGTCCCGCTCTGTGACTGCTGACCGTAGCTGGAGTCTGAACTCTTTCCCTCTCTTAGTTGGAGGTGTTCGGAACAAGTCAGCGTTAACATGACAATCCCGTGTTTAATTTTTCCAGGGGTTCTGTGAAGAGATGTAAAGATAAAAATCTGGAGGAGGCTCTTCTGCTCTTTCAGGAGCTGAGCAAGGGGTTATGGGAGCTAGACGATGCCGACGTGCTTCCCTTAGTGCGCTGCATGCTTGCTTTCCAAATGGAGACGACCAGCAGTTCCAGCTCCTTCCATAAGCTCGAGCAGGTAAATCGTGTTACATAGCGGCCGCTCCATTCATCTGGGTGGGTCAGGCTGCAATGCTATGCCACGGTTCGCTCTACAACAGTCACTTCCATTGTTTGCAGGGGCGTCTGCAAAATAATAAATACTCAGTGCCTCTCCAGCACCTGTTATCCATGACTCTGAAGGGGTGGCCACACTGCAGTTAGACACCCCGGGGCTAGCCCATGCAGCTGACTCGGGCTGGGCTGCCGGGCTGTTTAACTGCAGTGTAGAAGTTGGGGTTTAGGCTGCAGCCTGAGCTCTGGGACCCTCCTACCTTGCAGTATCCCAGAGCCTGGGCTCCAGCCCAAACGAGCACACCGCAATTAAACAGCCCGGGAGCCTGAGTCAGCTAGCATGGGCTAGCCATGGATTTTTAATTGGAGTATAGACGTAGCTGTAAAGTCAGGGATGCTCACAAGAGCGGGAGGTAGACAGGGGTTATGATCCCCATTTTACAGCTGAGGAAACTGAACTATAGCAATGTTAAGTGACTTACCCCACGTCCCACAGCAAGTCAGAGCTAGGAATAGACCCCTGGGCTCCTGCCACTCAGAACCGAGACTGAGACCTGCCTGGACCATTCACTTACGGGGTGATCTTGTGCCTTAGTCTACACAAAGAACCTTACTGCAAACTAGATGTTGAATCTTAACTGAGTTTCCCTGGGAGTAAAGGTTTCACCTTGTGCCTTCCTTCTAGGAAAACCAAGAATAAAAACTGAGGCTTGGCCCTTTGCTTAGCCACCTACACTTGACTTTTGTACCAGGGCTCTAGCAACATAGACCACATGGGCTCCTGGACACCTCTCTCCCCATTCACAACTGCACTGGCCACCCCACCTTCCCATTCACGACTGTGCAGACTACCCCGCCTTCCATTTGCAATCAAAGAGCATGCGGTGGCAACTCCTACAGCCATTGCTATGTGGAAAGTGAATAGTAGGGAAAGTATTTCATTTGCTTTTAACTTAGTAATGTCATTTAATCACAGGTGATTGAGCTCAGTGCCTTAATTACCGGGTGAAATTCTCTGGCCTGTGTTACATAAGAGCTCAGACTAGATAACCATCATGCCTGTCTGGCCTTCAAAATCTGTGAATTTAGCAGCTAGACATAAGGAGGAGAGCCAGCAAGTGGAGAATCACCGTTCTGTCCGGTCTCTTTCATTATGGAGACAAGGTGGAAGAGGTATACCTCTACCCTGATATAACGCGACCCAATATAACATGAATTCGGATATAATGCGGTGAAGCAGCGCTCCGGGGGGGAGGGCTGTGCACTCTGGCAGATCAAAGCAAGTTCAATATAACGCGGTGTGGCAGAGCTCTGACCTTGTCCCCGCGGGTCCTGCACGTCTAGGCAGTATATGCTAGCCTCAGCGGTTCTCTGTGACCCTCCACGTAGCCCTTCTCTCTCTAGGGCCAGGGTTACAGTCTACTGAGCCCTTTTCATCATAAGCCAGCAAGGAGGTTGGTGAGAGAACTCCCACAGTCTCTGTTGTCCCTAGGGCTTGTTTTAGAACAGTTTAGCCTCCTGTCCTGACAGGAGCCTGACTTCCCCTCCCAGGAGGTGTTCCTGTAGTGGTGGGTTGGGGGGAACCCGGGCCTGCCCTCTACTCTGGGTTCCGGCCCAGGGACCCTAATGGTAGCAGCTGTTGGCACCCAACCTTTCACTGCCAGAGTTGCTACATTTCCCTGGGCCACTTCCCCACAGCTCTCCTGCTTCTCTCTTCTTCACCCTTACCTTAGGGCTCCCTTATCAATAACTTGAGGGTGTCTTCATTAACCAGTCCTTCAGCCGCACTTACTCTCCTCTGCCTGACTGGAGTGAGCCCTTTTTATAGTATCAGCGGGGCCTTAATTAGAGTCAGGTGGTCACATTAGCTTAATGGCCTCACCTGACTCTTTGCAGGTTAATTGGAGTCAGATGTTCTCATTAGCCTGGAGCAGCCCCTGCTCTGGTCAGTCAGGGAACAGAAAACTGTTAATCCAGTGGCCAGTATATCTGCCTTCTGCTATTCTGCTGTACCCAACTGGCCTGGGTCTATCACAGCGGTTTCACCTATAACTCAGTAAGATTTTTTGGCTCCCGAGGACAGCGTTGTATTGGGGTAGAGGTGTAATATCTTTTACTGGACCCACTTTGGATGGTGAAAGAGAGAAGCTTTTGAGCTATACAGACCTCTTCTTCAGCTCTTTCATTATGTAAGAGAATAAATACATATTAAAAAAAAAAAAAAAAAGGCAGAACAGAGGCTATGGCTACATGGCCCTGTAGTCTGGAGAGGCGAATTGCAGTGTGCACCATAGTGCGATGCTGGAAGTGCCCCCTGTGGATGCTGCGGACACAGACTAAAAGGTACCTGGTTCGCGTTAACGTTGTCCTCTTTGAAGGACTTCGGTGTGCGCGCTGCAATGTGCCTATCCGTAGTCCAATCTGCAGGGCCGTGTAGACAAACCCAGAGAGGGGCCTGAACTAAAATCCCAGAGCCCAGTGCTCCTGAGCTCCGGGAAAGTTTAGAGCTCTAGCCAAATGTTGTAACTTGTGCCCTTGACTGAAAATAAACACTAAAGCGGATTTTAGCGATTTAATAGAAAAACCTGCTGACCTTAGACAGACTGTTAGCGTTAACTTTCCATATCTGGCACAGTGCTTGACCACATGAACGCGTTTATTAAATGGATTCTTTTTCTGAAATTCCTACCTTTTTTTGTTGTGCATTTTTTAGACTTTCACAGCTAGTTTTAATCACACGTCATTTACTCAAGAGGCCGTACTTGTATCTTTGGGAAAGGTCTGTTGTGTCTAAATCCTAATTCTGGGTTCAATAGCATATTATCTACCTAACTGAGAGCACACAGAGTATGTCTACACTGCAGCTGGGAGCCAGCCAGGTAGGCAGACTTGCACTAGCTAGCTCACTAAAAATATCAAGGTGGAGGCTGTGGCTCTGTTGGAGACTCGGACTAGCCACCTGGTCTCAGGTCCAGGGCGTTAGGTGGCCCAGCCCGCCCCCAGAGCCACAATGTCCACACTGCTATTTTTAGCGAGCTCGCTCCAGCTGAGCTATCACGAGTCCATCCAGCTAGGCTGGGAGGCTCTCTGCCAGCTGCAGTGTAGACAGACCCATATTGGTCTGGGTATTTGTGCACGATCCTGGAACACCTGGACCATTCGAGGTTTCCTTTCCCCCCAGATTGTTACGAAGTTGTCGGAAGGTAAAGAATCCCTGGTTGCTGAGGAAGTGAATAAGTTAATGAGCAGCCTGACCGAGTCCAAACAGGTGAGAGGAACTCAGTTCTCTTTAGAGCAGCACGGAAGACAAAGGGAGGCTCTGATCCCGCGTCAGGAGCCATCAGCTTGGACCCCTAGGCCTGTGCAGAGTCCTGTTGACGTCAGCGGGTCTGAGCTAGCAGATAGCATTGCAGGATTGGGGCCTTAGTGCAAAGGGCAGCATTGGATCCGGGGATGGCGATATGGCAGGAAAGGCCCAGTTCAGGCGGACTAGGACCCCTGTATTTACTCCCATAGTATTTTAAAGCTCCTGTACAATGAGACAGTGTTAGCACATTCCACGGTACCTGGCCTGGAGGTTCTTTTTGTTCCCTGTCCTAGGATTGCGGGTTCACCAGAACTTTGTGTGTAAATAAAAACAGCCTTCGGTACAGTCAGCCTCCTGCTCTTCTGGCTGGCGGTGTTTCAGCCCAGTGCTGGGTTGGTGGTCCCCTCGGTAGTGAACTGTAACATGGCAAGTCTTTGTGATCTGGACCACGCCAAAGAGAACTTGGCAGGAAGAAGAGGTAGATTCTAAAGAAGGAAGCTATTTACAAACAACCCCCTGTTCATCATCAGTGCAGGGGAGAAAGCACAGAGTCTGTGACAGTTCAGGGAGTTGACTGAAGTGTATTAGTTCCCTTAGGGGTGAGTATGTCAGCTCTGCTCCCGCAGAACACCCAGCTCCACTGGCCCAGGGCCGCAGAGACAAACGGAGGGTCTCAGCCCTGTCCCGCTGATCTGTCTGGTCCACTGGCTGTGCTGCCCTGGGTAGGGGAAACTGTGTGCTGTGGTTTGGGGGGAAGGCTTGATTCTAAGCTCAGCTGGCAGACGCTTTGCTCGGGTTCCAATTACCCCTCAGACCTCTCCTAGCACACACGGCGTCCCTCTAGCTGCAATTCTGCAGCAGCTGTGCCCTCCATGAGTGTTAAACGTGCCTGCGTTTCCTTCTCCCTGCAGGTGCTGTCTCCGGGAGACCTCCAGACAGGTCAGTCTCAAAGACTCCCCTTGCCCCCTTTGAAAGCCGTGACACTAACCCACAGAACCACACGAATCCAAATGTCCACAATGGAGGCCTCGGTGGTTAATAAGAGACTGAGCTGAGACCATCCTGACGCTCATCATGAGCTGAGCTACCGATTCATGGGGCCCACCTCAGACGAGTCCCTGAATCTCTTTGTCCGCTACTCAGTCTGACTGGGGAACGAGACGAGCAGAAGTGTCACTGATGTCCTGGCCCTTCTCCTACGCCAAAAGCCAGGTGCTGTCTGTGGACTGAGCTTTTCTGGGCAAATCCCCAACATGGTCAGGAGCAGGATCTGGGCGTGAAGACACGCACTCTGTGCAGCCTTCTGCAAGTCGTGTCACTTCAGTGCCTCAGTTTCCCCACACATACAGTAGGGAGCCTTATACTCGCCTCTCTCCCCAGGGTGGGGTGAATGAATTAGCGAACACGCAGTTGATGATGAAAAGTGGTATGAGCACTAGGAATCACCAGCTCCAGATCTCCATCCAAGAATGGAGAGACGAGACCCTTCGTTTGCTTTGTCCTTTCCCAGTCTCTTTTCATGAGTTAACAACACCGGCCGGGGAAGAGTCATCTCTGAATCTCCGCTCGTGAGAGTTAGCAGGGATATTCACCCCTGCAGGGAGGGATTCAACTCAAACGTACGGCCTCAAAGCCTCGGACCCAAACCAACTGGCAGGGGGTTCCCCAGCCCTGCATAAGAGCAGGGCCCCCCTTTGGAGCGTGGGCGTCTGGATCAGTTTGTTTGATCATAACTCGCTGCAGCGTGCACGTAGATGCTGCTGGCCACCTCTTGAGGTGTTTAACCCAGCAGCTCGGGCTGCAGTGCCTGGCATCTGATGCACTGTGTGCCCCTCTCCCCCCATCCACAGTTTGCATGTTCATAGAGGAAAGCCGCCTAGGCCGACACCACTGGAGACTCAGCCTAGCCCCACTGCTGCTGCGTGTAGCTACCACGTTGAATTGGGTGCTGCAGGACCCAACGGCCAGGAGCGGGGAGTGGAGCTACATCACGGTCAAGGTAAGATCCACATCGCTTGGAGGTTATAGTCTCCTCTGGATGCCTGTACCATGCTGAAACTCCCACGAGCACTAGGGGAAGAGAAGGGGTTAAAAAACCCAAACATTCATTGGAATTTGGTGTCCTCCCCCGTAAGACGGCAGGACTTAGGGGTTGGAAGAAAAAGTTCCCCCTATGTTGGGGGGTGGGGGGAGGTGCATAGTCGAACTGTTAAGAAAAAGATCTAGCAGGTGACAGAGGGTTGCGCTTTATCCTTTTTCTTCCTCAGACCTGCCTGCAGCTTTTCCAGGCGATGTCAAAGGAAGTGTCGCCTCTGGTGTGGAGCGAAGCCGAGAACAGTGAAATCGTGCAGAGCATTTTGGGATCTTTGCTGCAAGTCGTCATGGAGCAGGTGATTATAGTCCAGGCAGCTACCCAACCATGGCCCAGATGAGACAGCAGCCAAGCTGCTGCAGAGAGTTTGAGCCCACGTGAAGCCAGGCCAGCCTGGATCTAAGGGGAGAAGTTGTCCCCGGTTAGAGAAATAAGGATAATGCTTTACCTGTTCAAAGCACTTTCCAACGTTATCTAATTTCACCTCTCAGCACTCCTGCCAGGGAGGCAAGTTTTATTATCCCCACTTTACAGTTTCCTCGGGGAAACTGAGGCAGAAAACATAAGGCCAACATTTTCAAATATAGGCACCTACACAAAAGTTGCCTGCTACGGAGAGGTGCTGAGTATTCACAGCTCCCATGAGGTTATGGAGGGGGAACACTAACTGCACTAAAGTGAAGCCACGATAGAATGCAGTGATAGTGCCATGCTAGGTGACAGCTGCTGGTAATGGGTGTCTCCACCTTTTCCAGCTGGAGACGTACCCATGCGTACATCTGTACATGTGTAATACACGTGTTTCAGTATGTCCATGTACACTGCCGCATAAGTGTGACTGCAGTGGGGCAGGGGGAGTTGTGATGAGAGGGATCCAGTCCACCCTATGTGCTGCAAAAGTGCAGCATACCCCCAGTGGCTTTGTAAGTGCCTTTTCTTTGCAGGGAGAGGGGAGGGCATTAAGTGATGTTTAAATGGCTTTGTAAAGACAAGCTTTTTAAAGGGTGAGTTTCCTCAGACAGCTAACAAGGACGCCCGCCTGCTGGCCGGCACTGCCGTGAGCATGTTGGTGAACACTGCTGCTGAGCCAGAGAGAGGGGCCAGAGCCGTGCTGACTCTTTTCCAGCTAGTCGACCAAGGTGCGTGCTTGATCTTCAGTAACGATCCTTGTTAGCACTAGATCTCAAGGTGCTTTCCAAAGGTGGGGAAGTGACCTGCCCAAGGTGACAGAGTCAGTGGCTGAACGAGGAACAGATCACAATTCCCTAGAGGCCATTCTGCCTTCCCAGGTGAAGGAAGGGGAGGAAGTCTCCAGCAAAGCCTAGATATGGGGCTCTCGGACCATGGGGCAAGGCGGCACAGTAGGTTACATGCACCGACCTTTTATTTCTGCAGATTGATCCCCTCCCACTCTGGAGCAGGCAGCGTACGCTGCATTTGGCGGGTTCAGCATGATTGGGAGGCTCTGCTCAGGGGAGGCCCTGTGTTGTATGGGCCATATTTCTGCGCTGTCTGCTCACGCTGTGCCTGGCTCTGACCTGTGCTACAATTAATACTAATGGGTGTGAAGGACTAAAGTTAACCTGAGAAACAAAAGGCTGATTTGCAGTTTGAAAGTCAGTGTCTGGATAAGTCTCTGCTCTGTCCTCACTTGGTGATTTTTCCCTAGGGCCAGGAGAGCTGAGATTTGGAGAACTCAAGGTGGAGACGTCTGTCCTGAGTTCAGACGGCTTAGCGAGACTGGTGCTCACTAGGGGTTTATTAACTTGCTGCAAGAAGGAGATCCTGAGCTGCCGGCTGGACAGCTTCCCACCCCGGGTAGGAGAGCTCTAAGTTAGAATGAGATTCTGTTGGGGAATGCAGAGGACAAGCAAACTGGGCTTTGGGCAAAGGGTTTAGAAAAACCTTTACCTGTTGCTGGGTGTTGGCTCAGCAAGTACTTGGGGTGGCTTTAGATACTGGGGGGGAGGTGCACGCTAATTCATTGCTGAGCAAGCCAGTTCCATTTACTTGGATCTAGCTGCACCAACCTGCACCAGCAGCGAGTTTAAGCCCTGACAGTTGGCAAAGGCCTTACACTCCCGCCAGGCATGGTGTTTAAATGTAGTTGTTGCCAGGGGGCCTTTGTTTCCCTGATCAGTATGGATAGATTTGTTTCCCCAGGAGAATCTTGGAAGTCAAGCTGTGCTGTGAGTAACCCTTTCAGGAGCGGATATAGGCATGAACACACCACGGGGGAATCAAGAGAAGAAGAATGCTAGAAGTCTGTTAGCAGCACCATGACTGTTGCTATTGCTGGTTCACCTGCTGTGGCCAGGGCCTTAGCTGGGTGGAGGGGGAACGTTCTGTGTAATTAATCAATCCGCTGCTGCCATATCAGCTGTAAGAAGGCAAAGTTCAGTGGCTCAAGCGCCAAAGAGTAAAACTGCACGTGAACAGATCGGTGTTACTTGGTGTCATGGCAAAGAGCTTTGCAGGAGGAGTCCAAGAGAGAACTGAACCTGCCCAGCTAGGGGGCATGTGGGGAAACCTCCGCGGATTTCAGCGGAGCCCGCCCTGGCTGAAGGCTGTCTGACTCAGCGTATTTACATAGTGCCCATTGCTGTAGCAGCTCGGCCTGGCTCTGGTGATGAAAGCTTCCTCACTTGAGACCCCTGCAGCTCCCCAGCTGCAATGGGGGAGCAGGGGGACCCCCGCAGCTCTCCACCATCCCACAGCTGCCCAGCCCCTTCCCATTTTATCGTGGATAGTTTTAGTAAAAGTCAGGGACAGGTCACAGGCTTCCTTGAATTTTTCGTTATTACCCGTGACATGTCCGTGACTTTTACTAAAACTATCCATGACAAAAATCTTAGCCTTAATTATGACCTAGCAGGTCCTCTTTGAAGTTCTGGTGTCTAGGAATCTCTTCTGTCAATCAGCAAGAAAAGCCCAACACCACAAATACAGTGGTAGCTCAGCTGACAGCTATTGCTTAACACTGGTGTATGCCCTGCAGGCTTGTCTCTTGCTGGACGTGCTGTTTCCAGCTGTCTGGGCTGTGAGCGAAGGGCAGAAGGATTATCATTACTACCGTTTCCAAGGTAATAAAGATCTCCCCCCCACCCCACCCCAGCCTGGGCCCCTTAGTACCATCGTGCTGTAACGCACACGCTTGCCTTAATCTTGCTTTGAGCCCCTGCTGCGTAAGGTACATTCACAGAGAAATCTCAGGGGAAATGGTGTTCAGAGAGGCAGGCGTTTGCCTGCTACCTGGTTGCCCACTCCAGCTGGGAAGAGCTGTGGGAGGTTTTGCTGTTTTGCCTGCTGGAAGAACTCCATACTAGTCTGTTCTGTGCTTTCAGTTTTCTCCCTCTGGCTGCAACGTATCCTGGAGTGTCTGCCCGAGATCTGGAAAGTCAAGGAGAGCCGCATGCTGGCTGAGAACTCTGAACTGCTCCACAGACTGAGCCAGTTCATCTGGAACAATGCAGAAAGCCCGGTAACGCACCCAGCCTGGGGGGGCATAGCTCCTACAGGCCACACCCTCTTCCAGGGCAGCCAGAAATCTTCCCTTCTTCCCCCCTCATCATCCCCGTCTTTCACTTGAAGAGAAGTGCACAGTGCAGCCTGGCTGGATTTTAGTCTGTCCCTACCTCATTTCACATGCACTGGGAGCAGAATATACCGCATAGTAACTAGGCAGGGTTGCTAAGATACGACTGACCTTGCATTATAGGGCTGGGCGCATTGGCCTTGCCTTTTCCTCCTGGCTGACGCGACGTTCGGTCAGTGCTGGCGCTTTGCGAGGAGAGCCCAGCTGTCTTGCAGCTTGGCAGAGCCAGACTCCAACAGCCATGTTCCCACTGAACAGTCCCGTACTGAGCAAGCCATCTTGTCAGGTTCATAAGGACAGCTTTCCATTGGCAAATGCCGTTAAGGAGCCCTAACTGGGACACCGTGGGGCCGATTTTACCAAGCCCCATCAGGCTGCTGTGTTGGGTCCCCTGCCCCCATTGCTGGTGGCAAAAATGGGACTACTTAATATTGGTGATCATTTGCCACAGGACAGGCAATCCCTAGTGACAGATAAAGGAGGGTGGAGGATGTTATAAAGCCCCTCTAACAATTTCTGCCAGTGAGACATGATGGAGAATCTCTTCTTAGTTTGCATTTCTTTTCTGGTTGTTCAGGTGGAAGGGGCGTCAGAGTTCATACATAGCTCCTTTCAACATCTCCTGGAGATCTACCGCCTGGAGTGCCATCGCTTCGAGGACCTGGAGAGACCCCTCTATGAACAGTTCCTGCAGAGAATCATCACAATGCCCTGGCAGGTCAAAGCCAGATATTTCCCCCTGTGCGCCATTCTCCCCTACGTGGGCACAGAGAAAGTAAGGAAACCTGGTGGGGACATGCAGTGTCCAAGACACTTACCGCGTGGGTGGGATGAGCGAGTGCTGCCCACAGAGGGACAGGTATTGCGTGTGCCAGGCACAGTTAAGAGAGGAATGGAGGGCGTGATGCAGATGCCAAAACATCCCACAAAGGGCTAGATGAAAACCAGACACACCAGAACTTGTACTGGCCTGCGAGTCCTCAGTCACTGCTTGAAGAAAGGAGGGGCACATTGGTACACACAATGGGTTGAGGATCTGCATAGAGAGCTTGTGCTTGGATAACTTGGGTCTCCCTGCGGCCTCCATCAAAAAATCAGAAAGATTGATAGTGTGTGCACCTTGCACCCTAGGGGATGGGATGCAGGTCGCTCAGCCATGGGTCATAGGCCCTATCCTGCTAATAGAGAATCTCTTCTGGTTCAAGTGTTAGCAGCCTGTGTTTTTGTTACTTCCCCTGTGGGACCTCGTATATCCAGCTCTCTTATGCATTGGCAGAAAAGAAATGGTTGGATCTCTGCCTAACTGTGGCCCCCATAGCCCCCAAGATCCACCACAAGGAGATTCTCAAGGGCATGAGCCACTGCCCCTCCTACCAACCACCCTGCCTTTCTGGATGCCAAGACACGTCAATGCAGAGATCACAGCAGCATTTTCCTGCCCCATTGTGGTCTCACTAGAGATGGGCACAGAATATTTTGCTAAGATTGTCTTTGGGTTACTGGGGGTCTTCTGTTTTGAACCCAGTACTGCTGTTAGGGTGTTCCCAGTCTCTCGGACCTGGTAACCGGGAGCCCCAGGTTAGCTCTTTAGCTGTTGCACAGAGAATAGCCAGCTCATGAAAGAGGACAGAAACAATACATCAAATGCGATAGGTAGCTTGGGAAAATTGGGGCTGGAACATGCAGCCTTTTACCACCGGGTCACTGATTTGAATGCAGCCTTAGTCAAAAGCACTGATCACTGTGGTATCTCAGCATTGCTTAGTGCCACCAATGACCAGAAATTACCACCTGTGTTGGGATCCACCCCTCCTTGGTGGGGAAGGCAGCTCGTCCTCCACTATCATCATACAGCCTTTGTTTTAGCTACTAATAAGATGAGCAAGGCTTGTTTCCTTGGTGCGTTAGGAGAGTTCAGGGGCTGCCTGAAGCAAACAAGGACCCTAAAGTTATTTGGGGTTTTCTAGGTTCTGGATACCTACAAGGATCTTCCCCAGCACCTTCTGAACTGCCTTTCCACTAACCACCTGTGCCCAGCTGCATCAGACGTGTATAAAACCATTTTGCAACAGCAGCGCAAGCACTGGATTGCGGGAGAGGAACCTGGCACAGAGGAGGAGCTGGCTCAGAAGTGGGCACTGCACTGGCTGCCCACCCTGGCCAGTGCTTTGACCTCTCCCATCTCCTTCCTTCAGAGCAACGCTTCCAACTACCTTCTTGTCTGGACTTTGCGGCTCTTCCCCGCCTCTTACGCTTTGCTTGCTGAGAGCTGCAGTGGTGGGGACTCTGCCCACCTTCGGGCGTGGGTCGCCCTGCTGAACGGCCGCAAGATCATCACCGGGGCCTTGCCCCTGGATGGGGAGACTTTGGAAAGGCTCTGCTGCTGCTTGCACTCCAGGGAGGAGAACATTCGCCTAGCAGCTCTGGGTCTCCTGTGTTGCAGCCCCAGGACCAACCAGGCCTTGTCAGAGGTGGAGGTCCGTCTACTGAAGGAGTTCTTGCCACTGAACCTGAACTGCGACTCGTCCTCTTTCCGGCAGCTGCTCCAGGCTGCAGTGAAGAAGGCTCTGGTCCGGCTGAGGGACAGCGCCCTCTCTCAGCTGCGCAGCAAGATGCAGAGCAAAGCTACTGAGCGCTCCGCCAGCACGGATCCAGAAGGAGCACTTGCACAAGCAGTAGGTGAGTGAGCCGTTCCTGACATCTCACTCCAAGCCTCTGGTCCCTGTAGGCTCCCATCGCTGCTTAACTTTTCCTCTCTGCTCACCTCAGCGGCCTCCAGCATTCACACATAAAGCCACCACCTGGCACTACCCTTTTGTGGCCCACTTGAGCTGGGATGCGCGTAGGGAGCTCTGGTGGGTCGTGCAACTGGGCCTGGACAGTGGGGGTGGGGCAACTTGGACCTTTAATGGAAGTTTTATTCTGCCTTCTGGCACCAGGCCTTGTGATTCCACCGCTATCTGCCAGGACTGCTCTCTTCCAAGCTCCAGTCCTGCTACCGCCGAGCCAACCAGCAGGCGTGTAACTCAGCAATACCAACTCTTGTGATTTGATCATTAATTTCAGTCTTTGGTGTTTTTTCTTAAAGCCTCAGCTCCTGGAGTCATGTGACTGAGACTCTCAGCTTTTATTTATTTTTTCTAGCCTCCCTGATTGTGAAGAAAAGCTGGGAAATGTGACCCCCTAAAGGCTCAGAAAGCAGATGGCAAATAAATTGATTGGGGGGAGGGAGATTATAATTTTGTTAATCTCATAAATGTGGGGGGCTTGACGCCTGATGTTAGAATGTTTGGCACTGGCAGTACAGGTGACGAGGCTGGGCCAACATCAGTGGGTCAAACATTTGGGTTCAGTTGGGATAAACACCCTGAAATTTGGACACTTCTCCACATGTCAAGAGTCTGAAAAACTGGAAAGCTTACAGAGGAGAGGCAGCGAGGCCTAGTGGGTTAATCCAGGACTTGAGAGACCTGGGTTTTATTCCTGGTTCTGCCATAGGCCTCATGAGCAAGTCACTTCATCGCTCCGTGCCTCAATTTCCCCATCTGTAAAAATGGGGAGAACAATACTGACCTTCCTGTGTAACACGCTTCGAGAAGTGCTATGTAAGAGAGAGGTGTTGGTCGTATTGCAACAGCCTGGGGTGATAGGACATTTTGGCATTCCTGGCCCAAAACCGAACTGTGTCTGAACATGTCAGCATGTCCAGAAATAAAGTTCCTTTCTCCAAGTGGTCTAGGCTGGGGGGTACTTTCTCTGAACATAGCAAAACAGAGTGTGAACCAACGTGAAACTCATGAGTGGGTTTTCCATTACCCAGGCTGAGCAAAGAGTCACCCTTAAAAGCAAAAAGTGGATTTTCAAGTAAAAAAAAATCCTCCGTGGAGTTAATCTGAAGCAGATAAACTGGCTAACGTGTATGTCGGTGCTTTCTGTGGGACAGAAATCAAAGCCACCAGCTGGGTGTCACAGGGCTGGCACAGCTGACAGCTTTTCCTTTAGCCGCAGTGGCAGGGGCCTGTGCTTTTGGAGCAGGTGGATCCAAGTCCTAGTCCCTCTGTTGTCACAAAGTACCAGTTGATCATTAGATGCTGAGAAGCCCCTCGGTAGCCATGCACTTTCCCACCTTATAGTCAATCTAGTGCACCCTCATGCTCCAAAGGGCTCGCCCTGCCCTCCCTCTGTGCACTGCTCACAAGTAACCAGAGGTGCTTTTTCCCCCCCATGCAGATTTTGTGGAGTGGCTGCTGCAGTTAAGCATTTCCTTTCTGACCCCAGGGTCAAACTACCAGAGGAAGAAGACTGCCCTGCTGCTCCTGGCAGCGGTGCTGGAGACCTGCACCGACACCTGGAGCCCCGCCAGGAAGAAGGGGCAGCCTCCACGTGGGTAACAGCCGGCCACCCCTGAACGGAATGAGCTCTGAGTAGATTCCTCAGCCTGTCTGCTGCTGACCCCCGTCAGCAGGGTGGCCACATTTAAATGCCCTCGTGGAATGGCCTCTCCATGTCATGGGAGGTTGTAGTGATTTGGGGGCGTGTGTATCAAATCCAGAAAAATATCCTGCAGCCTTTTACAAACAAACTCCTCCTACATGCTTTGGCCCTCAACTCCGGGGGCTGCTGATGAGCAGATGGGAGTCTAGGCCCCTGGAGGGGTTCGGGTGGGGGGAAAAAAAAAAAATCAAGAGCCTCTGACATTTTATGAGGAATGTTGGGGACTCTGCATTGACCTGTCTATGATTAGGGCCCTACCAAATTCACTGTCTATTTTGGTCACTTTCACAGTCATAGAATTTTTAAAATCACGAGTTCCATGATTTCAGCTATTTAAATCTGAAATTTCATAGTGCTGTGATTGTTGGGGTCCTGACCCAAAAAGGAGTTGTGTGTGGGGGGGTGGGTCACAAGGTTATTGTAGAGGGGGCTGCGGTACCGCTGGCAGTAGTGTTGCCTTCAGAGCTGGAGAGCAGCGGCTGCTGGCCGGGAGCCCAGCTCTGAAGGCAGAGCCGCTGCCAGCAGCAGCGCAGAAGTAAGGATGGCAGCTATGGGATTGCCACCCTTACTTCTAGGCTGCTGCCTGCAGAGCTGGGCCCTTAGTCAGCAGCCGCCGCCACTCTCCGGCCACCCGGCTTTAAGGCAGCAGTGCAGAAGTAAGGGGGACAATACCATACCATGCTATCCGTACTCTCTGCTGCTGGTGGGGCACCGCTGGATGCCTGGCCAACAGCTGCCGCTCTCCAGCCCCCCAACTCTGAAGGCAGCAGTGCAGAAGTAAGGGTGGCAATACCGCAACCTCCCTAAAATAATCTTGCGACACTCCTGCAACTCCCTTTAGGGTCAGGACCCCCAGTTTGAGAAACGCTGGTCTTCCCCATGAAATCTGTATAGTGTAGGATAAAAGCACTCAAAAGACCAGATTTCATGGTCTGTGACGCGTTTTTCATGGCTGTGAATTTGCTAGGGCCCTACCTATGATAAGCTCCCATGTGTGTGAGATGACACAAGGCTCAGTGGAATGAAATCTTTACCCACCCAAGGGCTCATTTGATAGAAACTAGTTTGCAGCCCCCAGCCCAGTTAACTTTAACTTGCACTGACAGCGCATTGTTGCAGCCATACACTGTGTAGCAGAAGCTGTGTTGGGTACTCTGCTGTCCCGCATTCCCTAGCACAGGGGAGCCCTTGAGGTCGGGGACAAAGGTTCTGCGGCAGCTGCATGACTCTGTACAGGATAAAAAGCCCTTCTTTCCCAGCACTGACCGCAGAGAATAAACCAGAGTTGTTATGAACTAGCAGGACCCGTTTTCCCTGCTGCTTGCCACCACCCTTTCGATTGAGCCCAGCCCTGACCACAGTTACTGCCTACATCTCACCGACCTGCCTTTCTGTCACCACAGAGAACATGGCGGCATTGTTGAGCTGGGCCAGGCAGAAGGGCTGCTGGGACTTTTTCTCTAGAAGCAACTTGTTGGCAGTGCTGAGCTGCTTGCAGGACAGTACGAATGAGGTAAGCAGCCCTCTGTCCCCAACACTGCCACAGCTTGATGTTGTGGACAGCTGGAATGAGTAACAAGCTGCATGGCGTGAGCAGCAGGAGTGGCCCGTTTACCTGAACAGAAGCAGGGGACCCTATCAAGATTGGGCAGGGACAGCGCTGGGGACACTGTCCCCCTCTGTAAAGAGCCAGATCTGGCTGCCAGCTTTCCTGGCGCACGGTGCTGCTGGGAGCCTGTGTTCTTAGGCTCTGTCAGAACCCCCATAGCCTCCCACCACCACGTCAGTACAGAATAGCCAAGTAAGAACGGGTGCCCCTTTTGCTTCCAAAATTAGAGGTCTGAATGGGCTCTGTTGGCTCTGGATTCCCAAGCATCCTGCTCCCCAAAGCCTCTCTGCTTCCTCACCTGTGTCCTGCCATAACCTTCCCCTCTCTCCACCCCCCTCCTCTCTTGGCAGGTCCGAGAGCTGGCATCAGAGCTGCTCATCCGCTACTTCCCACCGGCTTTCCCAGAACCCATTGCTGTGGCTCTGTTTGAGCGTGCCCAGGAGGCTGTGAGCAGCCCCAGAGTGCAGGAGGCAGAAGCCGGAGCAGTGCTGATGAAAACCATCCTCCAGAAGTACTGACTGGCTTGTCGCTCTCGTTTACTCTAGAAAGGACTTAGACAGGGAACATGTGGGAAGGAGACCAGGAGAACCGGTAGTGTGTACATAATCCTGTCTGTCCACACACACGGCTCACCATGACTTGCTTAGCTGACTCCCGATTCCAACCAGTTTGATATCACTTACATAGCACTCAAATGTCTTTCCAGTTACTCTGATCTCAGACTCTGACAGGGCATCAACATCCACCCGCTTGTTTAATCCTCTGCCTCTGTGATCCCAGAGGACAGATCCTCATGCCAGATATTGTCTGAAGTATCTGTTTAACTGAACAGAAGGATCCTATCAAGATTGGGCAGGGACAGCGCTGGGGACGCTAGCCTCCCACCACCACATCAGTACAGAATAGCAAAGTAACAACCCTTAGGGTTAGTCTGAAGTGGGGAGGTTTAGGTTGGATATTAGGAAAAACTTTTTCACTAGGAGGGTGGTGAAGCACTAGAATGGGTTACCTAGGGAGGTGGTGGAATCTCCTTCCTTAGAGGTTTTTAAGGTCAGGCTTGACAAAGCCCTGGCTGGGATGATTTAGTTGGGAATTGGTCCTGCTTTGAGCAGGGGGTTGGACTAGATGACCTCCTGAGGTCCCTTCCAGCCCTGATATTCTATGATTCCCAAATGAAATAGAACTACTTGATTTTGCTCTCTCAGCACTTCAGCATACCCCCCTCTCCCTGACCAAATAGATTTCTCCTGCTTCCTTTGGGAACAGTACTAACATCTGTCTTAGCATTAAGGATGTAGCATTAAAAAAAAACAAAAACAAGAAGTAGCTATGAAGGGAAACTATTAATATTTCTTACTATTCAGAGGGGTTATTTATAATTCACCTCAGCAGGACTGGAGGCCAGACAGCAGCGGCCCGTGATCTGAAGTAACCTTACAAAGTTTGAAGGCGATGGTGTGTTACAGTGTTAGGACACAAGGCCTCCAGCCCTCGGCAATGAGTGAGGATTGTCACTATGGCGATTAGGCGAGGGCTCCCTCTGAGCTTTGTCAATGGTGTTAGCATCTGCCTCCTTCTCCTCCAGGTCAGACGGCAGCACCTTGAAGAGACTATTCCCCGAGGGGAAAGCAGCACCAACTCTGCAGCACCGAGGCCTGTGCTTTGCTCAGTATCTTCTCCGCATGTTGCAAGCTCACTACGCCATGGCTTGTCAAGACCTGCTGCAGGCAGCGAGCAGTAACCCAATGCATGGTGCGTCCTCTGGCATTGTGGGGAAGGAGACATCAGAGCCCCCATGCCCCTTCTCTCCCCTGCAGTCCTGTCAGACTACAGCTGTGTCATGTGATGGATCAGGTCTGTGATTCAGCAAATCATGCAGCCAGTGACTGGCCTGAGCACAGCACAACTAACTCCACTCCCAGATACGACAAAGAGATTCCCTGTGGCCTTGGACAAGTCCCTTCACCTCTCTGCCCATGTCCCCAGCTGGGCTTGGGGCAGCCCTAGCTATGTCACACAGGCCTAGTGAAGATTGGCGAGTGTTTTGAGACATCCGTTGGAGATGAAACAAGCTGTGTATTTATGGGCTGGGGCAAAGGGGTCGAGCTTGCTGTGGAATGGAGAGCTGAGGTGTTGGCTACTTGTCCGTGGCGCTCTGGCTAAATTTCCAAGCGGCTATTGACTTTTCCCTGGCCTCAGATCCCCCACAGCACAATATTCTTTCCCCTCTTGTCCCAAACGTCAGCCCCGTTTCCGCACGCTGTTAAACAGCTCCTGTCGGAGTTATGTCTCTTATCTAGCTGGCACGCCACGTCTCCGGGAAGGGATCTTGACTTCATCCCTGGCCCTCTGTCAGTACTGTGCGGATATCATCTAGGGACAGCGGTTCTTTGCCACAGGCTGCCTTTAGCTCTCACTAAACTTCAGTGACCCAGCTCATTCGGGGGATTGTATGGGAAGGGAACATGCAAGCGTCCGGCCCTGTGATAACTGGAGTGTTATCTGTGTAGGAGTGATGGCGGCGCTGCGGAGGTGTCTGCTCGAGGTACCGGAGGGGGCAGTCTCTATGCTGAAGGGAGAGCACGTGCAGAGCTGGCAGGAGCTCCTCAGCCATTTGGTGACCTTGCTGGGAGACATCAGCACCTTCCTCCTGGGGGTGCTCCAGAGCAGGCAGGGGCCCAACGCCAACCAGCCAGGTGAGGAAGGGTTCCCAGCCAGCCCACCCCACGGTGTCGTGCCCTTTCAACTACGCCTGCCTTAAGTGCCAAGAGCTCTTAAATTGTGGATTGCAGAGAGCCGGCTAGTCACAGGTGGTCTCATTTCCAGCTGCCTCTGCAGCCCTCCAGGCTCTTCTTTCCAAAGAGCCGGTCTGCTAAAGCCACCTGCTTCCTCTTGTTTCCACCGGACTGCCCCTAAAAGAGGCTGCTGCACCATAAGAGGAGGAAAGGGGACTGGAGTGGCCAAGGAGAGGAGGAATGCCCAGGGCAGGATGACACAAGGTAGGGGGCCCAGCAGGAGAAGGGGCTCAGGTAGCCAGACAACGGCTAGGGCAGCAAGGGTTAAGGCAACCCAGTGACAGTGGAGAAGGGGCCCAGGTGGCGGAGAAGAATGAGCAGGAGGAGAGAAGAGCAGACCAGGGGGTTGGGGAAAAGTGAAATAAAGGGCAGAAGGAGACAGCAATGGACTTTAAGAAGGAACACAGCACTTTAAAAACAACACAAACCTGAACACACAACTGCAGTTACAACAGGGATGTCGTACAGTCACAATGGGAAAGCAGGGAGGGCCCACAGGATCATGGTTTGGAAGGGTGGGGTCCACACCACATCCTCTCTGTAGCTACTGGCCATGCTATGGAAGTTTGAGACTCACACACTCACACTCTCTCTCTCCCTCCCCCCCGCCCCCAATCAGAAGATCATGGATTTGATCCTTCTCTCAGACTTAAGCAAGACCTCAGGTGACCATCTACCTTTATAAGGCCATTTCCATTCTCCTTTCCTCTGGATTCCATACCCATAGCAGGCTCTGCTCTAACTCCCCGTCCATTACCTACGCTGTGGCTAAAATAAATCTGCCTTCTGCTTGTCTTTTTGCAGCTGCTGCCCCTTCATTTGCAGACATGGTAAATGCTATTGGCTCCCTTATCATGCTGGGGAAAGGCCTGGAGCAGCAGGATGGGGAGGACTCCATCTTGCTGTCCGAGGAGCACAACCTTATCCTGACCTGCTGCTGGGTCTCAGTGAAGGTAAGGAGCTTCCATAAGCGGCCTGAAGGGAGCTGAGACCCTGCCCGCAGAGTTCTGTCAGCAAGAGGCTTGGGACAGGGGAGGCAGCCAGGACAGGGGACACCTTTGGTTTGGGAAGCAGGGGAAGTATGCAAGATACATATTCCTCTCCTGCATCCTCTCTGTCACTCTAGCTGAGAAGTGCACTGCGTGAACTGGGTCCTCTGCCAAAGAAAACCCAGGCAACTAAAGTGTGTGTTTGTTTTTTTTTAAAGAATTCCCTTTACAGCTTGCCCTAACCCCAGTGCTGGAATTCCCCCTTTTCACACTCAGGGGGAACAAAAAGGGCCCTTTTCCCGGGCATCAATCTGATTTCCTCTGTCAGATAAATAACAGGCCCAAACTCCTTTACCCCAGGGTTAAATACAAGCCAAGACAAACTCCCGGTTGGTGTGGACAGATCTGACTCACCTGGCTTCCTCACTATGGCGCGCTAGTAGTTACTGCCTCAATGTCATTGCTGCCTCCTCCGTTTAAATAGTTGACTGGTTTCCTGGGACCCTAATGGGCTCCAGCTGCTTCAGGTCCCGCCCCATTCCCCTCACCTCTCTGCCCCAAACCCTGAGTCTTCCTGATTCAGCTCCTGTACTGCTAGGCCCAGGCACCAGCTGGGGAATGGATCCCTTCCTATATAGTCTTGCAATAGGATGGCTTTTTAAATGAGGGCAGTTCTTCCAAGCATTTCCTGCTGTTGGCTAGTAAGAGAGAGCACCATGGAACCTTTGGAACAATGTGCCAGCTGTCTGTCTGGTGTCTCTATCACTAGAGGCGTCTGTGTAATTCTCTAGAATCTCTGGCCCAGATCCACAGTGCTGTTTAGGCACCTAACTCCCATTGACTTCACTGAAAGGGGGGAGCCTAAATACCTCCGATGATCTAGGCCTAGATGAAGATACTTAAACGAATGAGAACTCTGCTGCTGAGTCGTATTGTCACAGGGAACACGGCAGGACAGAAGCTCTTGGCTGCAGCAGTGCTGCCCCTGTTCCAGGAGAATTTTGCTCTTAGTGATGATTTGACTCGGTGGATCAGCCAATTCCTACACTGCTCACTGAGGGTTTTGAGTGCCAGGCTCAGCTAGGAAATTATTTTTGCATGTTTGGAAAGGCAGGAGAGAGTTTTGCACCGTTCTGCGTTACACTTGGCTGCCAGAGCAGTAAAGAATTGTAAACAGCTTGAGGGAGCATTAATTAGAGCCATGTTTCTTAGCCACCTTGCTCTCCTCCTTCAAGGCCCTCCTGAACATTCACTTCTGCTAGCACCTTCTGCTACCTGTCCTCTCCTGCTTACTTGTGCCACGCCTCAGTGTTACAAAATCAGATGGTTTTGTTCTAGCCATCCCCCCACCTCCTTTATCTGTACATTGTTTAACTCAACTTCTCAAGGCAGGGACCTGGGCTTCTTACATTAGTCTGCAAAGCACTAGTCTTAGCTATTGCCCTTTAGAAATAATAAACGACAACCTGATTGATTTGCCTTGGCATTAAAATGCCTCCCAGAACTTGTAGGGTCCTTGCACGATAGAGACTTGCTGCTCTCTGCCTGTCTGGTTTGGGAAGCTCGTTGATTCCTGGGTACTCTCAAACATCAGTGATCAAGGTGATGGGATAATCAGGGACCTGCTCTTGCTCCCACTGAAATCAGTGGGAGTTTTTACCTTTTCAGTGGCAGCAGGCTCAAACCTGGCTCAGACTGATCCTTGCCGGAGACTGCATAGGTAAAAATTCCCCATCTTACTGAAGCATTGACTGGGGTGGGGCAGGAGTGAGGGGAGGGCAAAGCAAAAGACCAGCTGGAGGGGACTTTTCAGTTTGTGCCGGTGGAAACCGGGGCTGAGGCATGTCTGCCGGGCGCCATGTGCTCTCAGCAATTTAAAGCACCCTGGAACATAATGATGCTCTTAGCCAGCAATGCACCAAATCCCTCACTAGCGCCAAGGAGAAAAGGCCACGTCAATTCAGCGAGGTCGTGATCTCACACCTAATTTGGTTTGTTTCTTTGGCCCCCGCAGGAAATAGGGCTGCTCTTGGGAGGCCTAGTGGAGAAGATTCTCCCTCTGGCACCACCGGCAGGGCCTGAGCCACTCCTGCCACTCACTGTGTTCAAGATGGCGGCTAGAGTGTTTCAGGAAGTGCTGCTGAAGTGCCGGCACTGGGTAAGAACAGCGTCCGGCCCGGATGGATAGGCTGTGCCACACCCTCCGTCCCATCTCAGGCCTGACAGGGGAGTCTCTCTCCCTTCTGAATGGCCCAGGGCTCATGTCGCTGTCCCTTGGGGGCAGCAAGGTCTGTCGTTTAAGGGCCATTCGTCAGGTCCCTGGGTCAGATTCTGCTGTTACACCCCGTGACACTGGAACAACCCCACTGACTTTCATGGGGCTACTGGGGACTTACAGCCGCGCAAAGGATAGCTCCAGATGGTCCATTACTCAGTAGATGTTTTCCCTCCTGAGTGTGGGTCCCCCCAAGTACTTCTCCATTTCACCCTTACAAGGGCCAACTCCTGGCCAAGGAGACGGCAGGGCTCCATTTGGAGCCAGTCATTACTGCTTTGGACAGTGGCAATGACCACAGAACAGCGTCCGACATCCCCTCTCTTCTTCTTCCTGACCTACCTTCCTTGTGTCCCAGCAGTGAACCTGGATCCCTTTGGGTGGATGCAAACTGTTTCTTGGATAGCGCTATCCACTGTTTCTTGGATAGCGCTATGGGCTCTGTCACTCAGCCTCTGGGCTAGTGCAGGGGCTAGACAATGTGTGGTAACCCCAGTGTGGGTTTGATGTATCACGTGAGACAAGCGAGTGGCTCGACTGTCCCTTTTGAACCCACACAGCGGAGAGTGGAGGTTCATAATTAGCTTCACCCACAAAATGTACTTCTCTGCGCCACAAAAATCTTCCGTTTTAATGTTTTATCGTGTAGGCCAGTAGCTTTGGCTTAAGCATGGAACTATGAGTCAGGAGCTCCCGATTGCTAATCCTGGCGCTGACACTTAACTGCTGCAGCTTCGACCAAGTCATTACATTTATCTGCTTCTGCTTCCCCATCTGTGAAAAGAGGCGAGTGTCTCCCTCATGGGGCTGTGGTGGGGGTTGATTAGAGAGCAGATGGAATGCCCTTTGAACCTGCAGAGCCCTGAGTCTTCTTCTATCCTAGGGAGCAGTTGAAGGTTGCAGCATGGGATTCACCAAATTTTGCAGTGCTTTGCTGAACCATCCTCATGCAGAACTGCAGGCAGTGCCAAGAACGATGCTGGCACAGGTATTGCAACCATTTCTTGCTCTAGGCACCGGGGGGAGAAGGTCATTCAGTTAAAGGTAACTGTTACTTATATTACAGAGGTACCCGAAGACCTTGGTCAGGATCAGGGCACCAGTACATGTTCAAACACAGGAGAAAACAGCCCCTTCTGTAAGGGGATATGGACTAATTAACTTTAATCAATTCAGAGTTCTGATTGGCAAATCAGTGACCTCTGACCCCTCACTCATGTATTGTTCTGAGCACATACCCATGTGTGTTGTTTTTAGAAAGGTTTAGAACAGTTGTAAATTTAAGGACCAAAGATCATCGCTGTATTCCCACAAATCCCTTGCTGGGGCCTTGTACACCCCAAAGGTCTGAGCATCCCTCTCACTCCGCTGAACCCCTCTTCCCAAACCAGCCGACAGCCGAGGACTAAGCAGAACGCCCCTTGGAGCCTGCTCTCCCCTCTCGGCTGTTCAGTCCTCGTGTACCAACCCTGAACAGTAACTCCTCACTTAAGGTTGTAGTTTGTTCTTGAAAAATGCGACTTTAAGCGAAACAATGTTAAGTGAATCTAATTTCCCCATAAGAATTAATGTAATGGGGGGGTTAGGTTCTAAGGAAATTTTTTTCACCAGACAAAAAGACTATTTTTTTATATATATATATATATATATCTATATACACATACACACAGTATAAGTTTTAAACAATTTAATACTGGTACACACTGATGATGATTGTGAAGCTTGGCTGAGGTGGAGGAGTCAGTGTGGGACATTTCCCTTAATGCTAAATGATGAACTAGCAATTGGCTGAGCCCTCAAGGGTTAACTCTCTCGCTCTGCAAGGCAGCAGGAATGGAGGGAGAGATGCGCATTTCCCCTTTAAGTACACGACCTTGTTAATTAGATCAGCTTGCTGAGACCGCAGCTGCTGCAAGTTCCTGCTGTCCTGAGCCCTGGTGTGTCTCCCCTGCTCTATGGAAGATGGGGTTAGTGGGGTGCAGGAGCAGGGGAGAGGGGGATACCCTGACATTAGCCCCCCTCCCCCCCCACACAGCAAGCAGGAGTCTCGGGGAGCAGCTCCAAGGCAGAGGGCAGGAGCAGCACATGACAGTGGGGGGGAGGGACAGCTGCAATTGCTAGCCTGCTGGGCAGCTGCTGCACAGGGAACTTAGGGGAGCAGGGAGCTGATGGCGGGGGGGGGTCGGGGCTGCCGGTCCACCCTAGTTCCAAGGCCCCACCAGCTAGCTGCAACGGCTGCTCTTCCTGCAAGCAGTAGACAAAGCAGGCAGCTGCCAAACGGGGTTAGAAGGGAGCATTACACGACTTTAAATGAGCATGTTCCCAAATTGATTAGCAAGGTAACAACGTTAACCGGGAGGACTTTAAGTGAGGAGTTACTGTCTCACGCCCAGCACTAATTATAGAACAAACATGGGCGTTGGATGTTTACCAGTGGTGTGAGCGCAGGCCCGGGAGCTAGGAGCTCCTAAACTGCAATCCCGGTCTGACCACCGCAAGGTGTAATCTCAGCCACCTGCAGCTTCCTGGCTGGTTTTGTTTCTCAGGGTTTGGAATTGCTAAGTGGCCCCAGGAGCAGCTCCATTACCCGCAGGGCAGCTGGCTTCCCCATGCTCTTCCTGTGTATCGTCGGTGGGGAGGATCCCTCCAAGGCACGCCCTCTGCTAGCACATTGCATCCAGACTTTACTGGCCTTGGCCAACACGCCTCTCCCGCAGAACTGGGACCAGACGCTGGACCTCCCTCAGGTAAGAGGCCTGAGCGCCAAGCAGTTCAGCTCCCACATGAGTGGATGATATTCAGCAGACGAGACCTGCCTCTTGGTTAGCCAGGCAGGCTGCCTCCTGAATCCCGGCCAGTGGTGCTGCTGAGCGAGCACCCTGCCCTCCGAACGCGGCTGGGGTCACCGTGCTGCCTGCAACACCGTCTCTCAGAGGAGACCAAACCCACAAGCAAACCACTCCAGGAGTCCTGCTGGTTTTCACTATTGTAGAGCTGTTCGCCGAAGCGTCACACCCACTTGACTTCCCTGGCCGATCCAACTGAGGAAGACGGCTTTCTTTTCGCTGCCCCGAATGATTGCCTAGTGTTTGCTGTGTCCCCGCCCCCCCAGAAGTGACCCATGTGCATTCTGTGTAGTACGTCAAGCTCCTTTGCAATGAAAGCTGCTCTGAGTGGGAAATAACTGCAACACTTCTGGGGGGGTACCCAGGGCTGCAAGGCACCTCGCTACCACCTGCCCTTAGCGTGAGGAAGCCATATCTGTGAGGGGTTAGTTCACAAACTCCACCAGCCACAGGCAACACAAGCACTCCCCCCCTCAGCCCACGCAGGCTTCATGGTCCCTCTCCACATAAGGAATAGGCACATGCAGCCCCTGAGCCCTCCAGGCTTCCCCCAGAAGAGTCCAGCCTGTATTCTACTGCACACTCCCCGCAGTCACAGATCCACCACTCCCAAAGGCACAGTACACACCTCAGAACCACCGCTCCACTCAACTGACAGCACTTGGATTAGTGAAACCAAGTAAAAGTTTATTTAACAAAGACCAGAGATTTGAGAAGAAGCAGACAGAATTAATGGGAACAAATGGTTACATATAAAATAAAATCATAACATGTTAAGTTTAGGCTCTAGAAAGCAAGACATTCCCCTGTCTCAAAGATCACTCACCCAAAGTCTCTCTTCTCATCAGTGCCAGACCAGCTGTGATCCTTTGTTCATATGACAAGCCAGCTGGCAGTTTGACCCCTCAGTGAAGGATACCTGGGCATACCATTGTATCCCCAGATATAGTTCCAGCCATCCATCGTCCTCACTTGTAAACAGGGAACTTCCTGCTGCTTGTTTTTTCCTGCAGAGAATTTCCCATGAAGATTTCACAGTCTCTTGATTAGCACTGCGGTCAGTCTGTAAACAGAGAGCTGTTGTGAAGTATACAGTACTCAATTTACATATAGCCAGACAGGTGGATAAGCAGCTCCCCCCTGAAGACAGACAGACACACACACACACACACACACCTCCTTACATATTATCCGTACAAACACCTCACAGTGATTATGACGATCAGCGTGACACAGGCTTTCACTAGAGACCTTACCAGACACCCTTTGATGAACGATTCTGTGGAGACCAGACCCAGGGCACTGCCTTCTGCCAGTGGGCACCAAGATGTCCCTGGCCAGCACGGTGCTCTTTGTTGTGTGTTCTCTGCAGGTCTCCGCCTTGCACGTGCTGCAGACACTGGTGCGTGGCTCCGGCCTAGGAACGGCGCTGCTGCAGTATGTCACGCCTATGATGGCTCTGCTTCTGAAGGCACTAGGCTCGTCTAGCTGGGCCATGAAAAACGCAGCCATCCAGCTCTTCAGTGAGTAACAGCTGCTTATTCCTAGCAGTGCCGTGGGGTGCACACACGGGTGTCCTTCCATCAGTCAACCTCCATAGGAGCAAGGGCATTGCTCTGCTCAGTGTCCGGCCCTGAGTGCCCTCGGAATGGAACAGGAAGCAAGACGAGCACGTCAGAAGCGCTGCTGTGAACAGCGGTGGGGAGGAGGGAGGAGAGCGTGTTGTACGGTTTGCAAAACGTGTCCTCCAGTCGATGGTGAGTCTTAACAGGCTAATTCCTGTATCTGTTAGCGTCCCAGATTAGGCCAGCGCTGGGCTACTTCAGGAATGCTCAGCTTGCCAGGTCTGCTAGCCGCTTCCTTTGCTATTGAGGGTAGCTGTTCCCTAAAGGGTCTCAGAAGAATGTTTTGTACAGAATCCCACCCCCGCAAAGCATTTTCCAAACTGCGCTCAAGGGATGGCCCCAAGCAAAACCCCAGGTCTGACCTTTGGGGCAGTCCCAGTCAGGATCTAAATTCTGACTTGTCTCCATCTCTCCCATTACACACAGCGTCAGTGAAATGCAGCCATCTCTGGGGTGGAGGGTGGCTCAGCATGAGAGCGAGTGGAGTGGGAGTGCTGGACCAGGGCCCGAGGCAAACCCCAGCAAACAGGCCACAGCATCTTTAATGCCCTGCAGAGCAGGGGAGACCTACTTTTCGGAGTCTCTTTTGAGAGCGCCACCCGTTGAGTAAATTGCATGGGACTCCATCTCCCTGCCTGGGAAGGTCGAATGACTGAGCCAGCTCTGCTAGGATTTGAGGCAGGGTCCAAGGAGAGATGTCAGGAAGTCTCCGTGCTCAAACCACTAATATGTTTCCTCTGCCCGAACACGGCTCTGGTGGACTTGCTGTTCATGCTGAAGCGCAGGGCAGAGTACATGGGGGTAGCTGGTTCATCCCTGCCATGTGCCAATGGCCGTGGTTCCTGATGCCCTTCCCCCGCTTGTTGTCTTTCAGGCGCCCTCACAGCTCGGGTGCTGGGTCCGAAGCGGAGCCGGGACGATAGCTGCGCTCAAGACGGGGTGAGCCCTCAGGCGTTCTTCAGCCGCTACCCGCAGCTGAGGGAGATCCTGCTGGGAGAGCTGCACTCAGCTCTGGAGACGGCAGGAGAGCCGGAGGGAGGGAGGTTTCACCTCTGCCCCTCGCTCCACGCCATCCTCACGCTCTTGGCAAAACTCCAACCCGGGGCAGATGGACTGAGCAGGTAGAGAAAATGGGGAGGAGGCCACCCCATGGGCAGGTGGCAGGGTGCAGGCTGGGGGTCCACACAGGGGCACTGCTACCTATGGGCTGCGTGAGGCTGACAGCCTCCCAGAGCCAACGGCATCCGCCACCTTCTGCAGCGGGGGAGGGTTCCTGCCCTCGTCTGAGTCACTCGCGTCCTGGCAGAGGATGGGCTGCGCAATGGCGGGACGCTGCAGTGGCACTGCTGGTCCTGAGGGCTCAGAGGCCCCGTGGAGCTGACGTGCAGAGCCGAGACATGCTCTCGAGCGGTCGTGGTCCTTTTCTAGCCCTTTCCGTTCAGCTCTGTTTAGCAGGGACCTAGACCAGCAGCAGGATAATCTTTGCTTTGTTTCCTGCTCTGCACTGCTCGCTCTGCAGCGTCTCCACTTGCTTCCTGGAGCCCTTGCTTCAGCTTGCAGGAAACCCCATCTACGCTGTGCGAGTCATGGCAGCCAAGGCCCTAGTCCCTGTTGTCCCTACAGCTGAATACGGGAAGATCCTGCTGCGACTGGCTGGGGACTTAGCTAAGCAAGGCGGTGTCCTATCCCACAACACGCTGCATGGGCGTCTGCTGCAGATACGGGCTCTGCTGACTTACGCTGCAGACACGAACTGGTGAGTGGGTTTCTAAGTGCCGTTCCCTTACTCCCTTTCTGTTTTCATGGCAGCAAGGCATGACCTCAGATCCAAACTCCAAAGCCAGGGGTGTAATGTGAACAGCCTGGCAAGGAATGCCGAGGCAAACGCTGAAATTAACCTAGGAATGTTGCTTCCCAGCTGAGTGACAGAGCAGCGGCTCCATCACAGACTCACCAGCTGACTCGCAATCCTGCCTTTTGTTATCGAAGGGGCAAGAAAAAGGACTCTGCATGGAGCCCTGCTGGCTGCTTCATGGAGTGCTAGGGACAATGCAGAAGGACATACGCTGACCTCATGTTCTGGTTGGTTGCAAGGGTGGGGGAAAAGGTTCCATCACACACCCTAGAAACAGGAGGAAAGAGCCCAATGATGCCGTCATAAGACAGGATACAGGGTGGTTTAATAGCGACTGACCTTCCCAGCCTTTATCAATGCAGTACCCTGTCCCCTTCCTAGAAACAGAATTGTAATGCATGGCTCTGCAGAGGGAACTGGGCCAGCACCTTTCAAAGAGACAAGCTAACGCTCCTGCATCCAAGGTGGCTAGTAACAGCTAACCCATAACTATTGTTACTGGTACCTCGCTAAGTAAACTCTGACGTTTCCTTTCAGTTTGTCACCAGATGCCATGCTGTCTGTGGCTCACCAGATGGAAGGCCAGTTCTGGTTGGTCACCCCTGCACAGCAGTGCCCTCTGATTCGCTCAGCCTACCTCCAAGTCATCTCCTTGTTGGCGGGGAGCTGCACCCAGGGTTTTGCAAAGCGTTTTCGAGAGGTTGTGAGCAGTGAACTGGACAGCCTTGGGCCAGGGCAGAAGGCAAGATCTTCCGAGCTCCAGGTATTTGCCTCTCCTGAGGATGTGTTCATTGTGGCTCACTGGGCCTCAAACAGCTCAAGGAGAAGGAATATGCAGCAGGAAGATGCTACCAGTCAAGCTGCAAACACAATGGACCATTGTAAACTCTCTGCTGGGTCTGGAGGACAGGATAGGGAGGAGGAGCAGTCATTCTCGCAGTGGGATCCTTTGAGGCTTAACCAGTTGGTGTTTGTAAAGTGCTTGGAGCAGGAGAGGAATGCTCTCGGATTTAAAAAGTCTCTGGTGCTCTTACAAAAATGGTGAATGGCCTTTAACCTCGAGCATCTCTGCTGAAGGGGAAAATGTAGGTTAAATTTAGTTCTCCAGCTATTTCACTTTTATTCAGTGTGCTAGCAGTGGGCATGTAGTGTCGGGCATTCATCCAAACCTGGCCCACATCAAGGGGATCTTGTCCCTGTCTGGAAAGCAAAGCCTTTCCTGGAGCAGCTTATAAGCAGCTGTTCTGGTTTTCTTGCAGGTGGGCTCCGCTGTGTTCCATCAAGTTATCACCCACTTCCTCTGCAAGGAGGCAGCAAGCCTGGCTGGGGCTGAGAGAGTTGGTGCCGTTTGCTTGCTCCTCCAAGGGGCAGATGTTGATATACAATCAGCCATCCTGACGTGGGTGATTGAAGGGGAGGAAGAAAGAAGCAAGGACTTGGAGAAGAGTCTCCAGCTGACGTTACTGGTAAGGCAAGGCTCCATAGAGATTTTAAATCAGAGCGAACGCTCAGGAGCTGTCCAGTCCTAACACCCCCACATTGTGAAACAGATCGTGCCTTTCTGAGCTCTCATTCGGATGAGCTTGGCTAGTTAGGTGTTCCCAGCAATCACTGTGCTGAGGCCATTCACTTACCGTCTGCCTTTCCCCGTGCATCCTAATGGGAGTTTGGACCCGTCTCTAGAGGTGAGTGGCTAGAGCGTTTAATCCACCACACTTCCACAGCTGCAGTTTAGTTTTAGAAGTGTCATTGCTCATCCCGAATTGAAAGGACTTTTTCCCCCAAGAGGGACAGTGATTCCTTATTTCTCTGGGAACTTCCCCTTCCTTCATCAGGAGAACCTAAAGTCAGTGCTACAAGGTCGGAGGGACAAAGAGTTCTTGAAGTTATACCTGGAGGCTTTGGTGCATCTGTGCCGCAATCCTTCATCCCAGGCCCAGGATGTTTTCCATAAACTCTTGGGTCCTGCAGCAGCATGTGTGGATGTCCTGCTATCTATGGTGGAAACAGAGTCTCCTGGCCCAGACCTCCTCTTCCAGGCACTCTCCGTGATTAGCGTGCTCCTTGTCCTGGGGTAAGTAGAGTCTTATTCTCCTGTACCCTCCCTCGAATTCTCTGATGGGCCATAGACGTCAATAAGAGTTTTGCCCCGGGTTCAGGAGGAGCAGCACTGAGCCCTACAACAGCAGACACTTCTTTGGCATTGCCCATAGAATATATTCAGGTTTGTGCTTCTGTCCTGGCTTTTTTCCTCTTGCTCTTACTTGGTTGGCATTGAATTTTATTGGAGGCATGTGCCTTCCACGATACCGATTTAACTGGCGCCGCATTCGAGCTCTGCCCTGCGTGGTAGGTCGTCGGATACCAATTTACTCCACTCCCCGAGAAAGCGAGGAGACAGATCACTTGCAGCAGAACAGGAGCTGTAGTTACATGCCTGCAGCGACACATAGAAATGTAGGGGTACCAGTTACAGAGGTGTCGGTGCAGGAGATAATTGTCCAGTAGGCAGGGTACAGCATAAACAATGCTGTGTGTCCAAGGAGCTCTGGGGCAGGTACCACGCTAAAATATTGGCAGCTACAGTAATCCTTTTGTACCTGGTGTAGCATTTGAACTCAAGTGGCCCTGCTTCTCACGACTCCCAGACCCTGAGCTTGAACGGATGGAGAATAATAGGATGTAACTGCTGTGAGAGGGACAGAACCAGAGGTGCTACTGCTTCTCCCCCGTGTTCTGCAGAGACCCATGACCCTTCGCTGCAGGCCCTGATATACTTTAGTGCATCTTGATTTCATTTTTGCATTGGACATCAACAAATGCGCCAATGTCAAAGGATTTATGGCAACTTCACTAGTCTGGGGCAGTGACACGGGTCTGACTTATTGGTACAGAACCTCCCTGAAAAGGGAGAATTCTGTGTTGGGGCAGTCGGCTGAGTGCCGGTGTCTGATGGAGCCAGAAGGAAAGATGTGACTTTGACATTCCTTCTCTCTCACTCATCCTGTGACAGTTCCAAGCTTCGGGATTATCCCCTGCTTGAGCGATGGTGTGTGATGCTGGAAAGATGCAGCAAATCCATTTCTTCAGAGGTGCTGAGACTGGCGGCAGCAAGGTCTCTCAAGCTGGCAGGAGCGGACGTGGTTCAGAGTGCCTTGGAAGCCTCCTGCCCATCCCTGCTGTCGGTGGCTGTGCGGTACGTAGCTGACACTTAAGTTGAGGCCAGAAGGGACCCAGCAGATCATCTCGTCAGACCTCTCACACCTCGTATCACAGGCCACCACCACCACCTCCCGCACACTGATCCCAACCACTGAAATGAGACCAAAGTATTCCAGCCCTCAGGGGACTAGAGTATTATGTGCCACAGGCAGAGAGTAGGAGGGGCTGCAGTGCACCAGTGCCTGAGGCTCCCCCAACAGCAGGAAATGATTCAATGAGATACACCCACATAATCCTGGTAACTGACCACACCCAGCCGGTGCAGAAGAAGGTGAAAACTCTGCCAACCCAGAATACACCAGAAATGGGCCTCAGGACTGCTGAGCCTTAACCCCTACCAGCACAAGCGACCCCATCATACAGTCACACTAAAGAAATGGATCCAGCTCTCTCTTGAAACTAATTGTTTGCCCCCACAACGCCTATGGGAAGGCTGTGCCAGAACCTCGTCCCTCTGATGGTTAGAAACCGTCTTCTAATTTCCAGCCTGAATTTGTTCATGGCCAGTTTATATCCATTTGTTCTTGTGCCAACATTGTCCTGTAGCTTAAATAGCTCTTCACCCTCCCTGCTATTTACCCCCTCATGTATGTGGGGGTAAATATCATCCATCCTTATTCTCTTGTTGTTTATATAACTAAAAAACCTTGTATTATTTATTTTTAATTTCCTGGCAAGAGCTAATTCAGCTTGACTTCGAGCAATACTTGTGGCATGAAAGTCAGGTTTTCTTGATGGTCATTGACAATACACATTTCCAGTACTGCTCCAGCATCCAAAATCCCAGTTTCTGGCCCTAAAGGTTAATAACTTGCCTAATTAATCCAAGGCTTGCACTAGGAAAACCGCATTGAAGAATATTAAAGGGGACATTGCCAAGTTACAAGTCACATTTTTAAAAACAAGATGCTGTTACCTGTGCTGCTGCTGCTGCTAACACCTGAAAGCCTCGGCTCCTTTTCGCTATAAGTACTGTTTATTTACTCTCTGCATTTCACTCCGCCTGGACAATGAAAATGAACTCGTCAGTTTCATTTTCTGGCCCTCATGCAGGATAACTCAGCTCTGCAATATTCCAGTTGCAGACACAACATAGGAATATTGAAATTTAAACAAAAGACTTGTAAGTTGGAGTTTAAATAAAAATACTGGAAACGTTTCTGTTGACCTAAAGGTTTGTAAAACAATATTCTTTTAAACAAAATGTAAACGTTGGGTCCAACTCTCCCCAACAGTATCCTCATGAAAATCCTCAATATAATATTGGATGGGGCACTTTGCACTGATGAACAGAGACAGGCTGACTGTGACAAGGTTATGGAGTACTTGAGGATATTGTATGTCACTTTACAAAAGAGAAGAAAGGATCTTTGTTAAACATTACCAGGATGTAGCTAGTTTCCATCTGACCATTATGCTGGTATATTTCCCCCTTTCCCCTAGCCTCCATCTATTAGCTTTGTCTCTTTCAACTGTAAGCTCATGGGGACAGGGCCTTTCATGTATGTAACACCTGACACATTGCAAGCACTACCAGAAACAAGTAGTGATGATATTGACCATCCAAGTTTCCTGTTAGTTACAACCTGTGTAAGATTATCCCCTGGCATTGTAGTTGGACAGCTTAGAAGTGCTCCAGATACCACCATATGCTACTAAAATGAAGTCTGCTTTCTTTTTCCACTCAGTGTGATGGACATGGGCATTTACCTGCTACAAGATGAGGATCAGGAAGTACGGCGTGAAGCCTCTGTCTTCGCCAGCCTTGTTCAGCACGTGTCGGGAGCGTGGCCTAAAGATAGTTGTGTCTTCATCCAGGGTAACAGAGGGCTGGTGTGCCTGCTGCATGTCCTGCTGGAAAAGTTCTGGGGCTGCCAAGAAACCTTTGAGTTTTTGCTACGGCACCTCCCCACACTGGATCTCAGCAACATCTTGACAGAACTGGAGGCCAACAAGTGAGCAGCTAAGATTCTAAAGTGGTGTTAAGGAGACATATACCAGAAATATTTCAGTATCCATCTTCAGCTGTGGCCAAGGGGAGGGCACACTGCAACTCCCGAAGGGATACAAAGATTGCTTTGAGGCTCCCACATCCCACTTTGCACTGGTCCAATATCCCAGTGTATATTAGAGCCGCTGCCTGGCAATAGCCCCAAGGGGCCAGGAGGAGAGCTAGGGATTGTTGTGGCATAGGAAGATCTGGCCACTCCTAGTTTTCTCCCGGCCGTGTCCTCCCAACACTAGCTGCAGACACTAGAAATGGCTTAAGAGTGTCGCTGGCTGTTTCATGCCACAGGAGTATACCAATACACTAGAGAGATCCCGCCATGGCTGGTTATGCCAGCAGCGTATTGCAAAACAGCCACAGTGCAGACTAGGATTGGGAAACCTGTCTTCAGGAACAAAGGCAAATCACAAGAATTCGGTTGCCCCTTAGGAGGGAGCCCAAGTGACCAGCTTGTAAAGAGACAGCTCAGACTTGCAAGCAGTGATCGCCGTGTGCCGGCAAAGGGCAAGGAGGGGATGCTCCATCTCCTCATAGGAGTGAAAAGAGCAAATGCAGCCTGGCTTTGTCTCTGCTTCCGGAGGAAGCCACTCCAGGTGGTATTCCAGAATAAAAGCCATAGGGACGACTTGTTTTTATAAGGGCAGATTAAAAACTAGGCCCTGCAAAGAAATGATCTGTTTAGGGGTTTCTTTGTTTTTGTTTTTCAAATAAAAATGTCCAGACTGGATGCAAGTGAGGCTGAAAATAGAGGGCAGGGCCTAGTGAGTTCTGTCTCCATCTCTGCCACAGTCTCACTGTGCCACCTGGGGCAGGTAACTTAGTCCACCTACGTTTGAAAATCCTGGCCTAAACTTAAGCATCTAAATCTCTATTCAAGCACTTAAAGAAGTGGCCTGATTTTTTTATTTATTTATTTTGGAGGTTCTGAGCACCCAGAGCTCCTACTTCACTGGTGGTTGCGTGTGCTCAGCACCTCTCAAAATCAGGCCACTTACGTAGGTGCCTTGCTTTAGGCACTCAAGTTTGAAAACCAGGCCTTTAATCTCTCTGCTGCTCCCTCTATACAGTGGAGATGACACCTCAGTCTCTCCCAGGGGAATTGTGTGGATTAAGGAGTTAATGGGGGTTCAGTGCTGTAAAACTGCTATATAGATGGGAAACATTATTGTTGCCAGCATCCCAAGGGAACTGTCCCCCACAAAAGGAGGCCTTGGGCCTTTCAATCTGTAAACACCAAATATGTGAAATCCCATCCTTTCTAGTCACCAATACAGAAAGCCCCGGTTGCTCATGTAACACCCATTACTGTGCTATCGCAGCTGGTACATAGCGTGACATCGTGCAGAGGTGTTTGGAGGAGCAGATTAGTGAATGAGACAAAACGTGGGATTTATCGTTTGACTTGGCTTCCCTTTCAGAGCCGTCAGTCTGTATAAAGAGGACGAACCCAATGTTTTTGCAGAGCCAGCTGTCTTATCCCGGCTGCTCCTCCCCTTCCTCCTTCAGCTGCTGGACAGGGTGCCCGCCTCTGCTCAGCTTTGTGACTTCACTCAACGCTGGCTGAAAGCCACCGGACCCAGCATCTTACACAACCTGCAGCACTGCAAGCACTGGTGGAGCCAAGGTACGTAGCTGCACTGGCATCGCATCTAATCCCTTCCCAGTGTCGGCCTTAAAACCAAAGCAAAGCTGGTTGCATATATGACACTTGTTCATAAAGCACAGATTTGTTTATATGTAGGACCTGCACTAATTGCTGAGCTCTTTAACTATGTGGTGCTAGAATAACTGCTTTAAATAAAGTGAAATGGAAGAAGCAGCACATTACTTCCTGCCCTATTGCAACTTCAAAGCTACATTAAACTTGGGGTTTAAGTGACTTCATAGTATTCTTTACATTTTTTCAATGTTGTTCTCAGTCAGGTTAATACAATTCACTGGACTCTAGCCCACGATCCACATGCAGAGAAACCTGCTACGTTTAGGTTTGTTGTTCCAATGTTTCCCCCCCACAAACCAGCCTCCCTTCAAACAGCACCGAGACTGGGATGAACAAAACCGAGTGCAAAGGAAAAGCCAGGGAACACCCACTATGTTCCATAATTGTCCCTTTGCAGGGTCTGTGCCATTGACTGACAACCCCAACTTGTTTTCTGTATCTTGGCCAAATACACCACACAGTTCAACCAGCTCCTAGTAGCGCATCACGAATAGCACTTAGAGGTGAAACTGGAGAATGAGAAACAGCCTTGAGGTTTTGGATAACTGGAAATTGCATCCAGAAACCCCCTGCTGTTACCTGCATAATAAACTATTTGCCCTTGGCAAGGGAAACTGCAGTAAAGTCTCTGTACTAGAGCTGTCAAGCTGGGCAGGGGCTGGCCGTGCTCCATGCAGCCAAGGTAAGCTGAGGCAAACGCCCAGTGGAGCTGCCTGGCATTTGTGTAAATGAAGAAAACTAAATAAACAGAACTTAGCACAGGCTTAAGCACAAGCCCGTGTCTGGGACCTGTGTGGATAGGCCAAGTCAGGTGTTCTTGGAATTCACCTGTGCCAGGAACAGAAAAAAGCCAGCAGTCCCTGGTGGGTATTCATGGCTCTGCACCCTCATGCTGCTGCTGGGAGTGCATGTCAAGGCGGCATTGGTTTTTCAGTGACAGCTCAACTCCTGCTGCAGCAGCGTGGTGCTTTATCTGCACTCTGGCGTACATGGGAATTTGGCTCATGGAGAGGATGGGACAGTGAACAGGAATATTTGCCCTCTCATCTGTCTCTCTAAATTACTTTTGAATGCCACTGATATCCGATACACACCCTAACCCTGTTAATACCTTGTTCTGCTCCCTTTTAGAGGCCATTGCACCTTTGCATATGAAAGCTCTGGGGTGTGCAAAGGTGCATGCTGCTGTCACAGCGCTACTGGTGAAGGCCACACTTCTGGCCCACGCTCTGGATGGCCTGGAAAGGACCCACATCAGTGCTTCAGAGATCCACTGCACTTCCCAGGAGCTGAGAAGTGAGCTTATGCTGGTCCAGGAACTGCTAGCCCAGCATGGAATGGCCCCCACCTTCAGTTTAGACTATGGGATCACAGATACAAGGTTCTCAGTAAGAGCTGTCTGATCATCCCAGGTGGCAGAACTGTGTTGTACTGAGTTACCATGAGCCATTAGCCAAGGGGCAGAGTGTGCTCTCTTCACACTGTGCTTTAGATGTCTGTTCCCAGACACTGCTGGATCTCTGTGCTCACCTTCCTGATTTCTCCTCTGCTGGGAGCCATCCAGAACTGGTAGGTTATTGATGTAACTCAGGTGCTCCCCATTCACCAGCCAGGAAAGGGAGGTGGTACACTGTCCTACTACCCGGGATCTAGGCCCCTTTCCCCCTCAGGTTAGCTTGGTTCCTCAGACTTATTTTATCAACCACACATTCTCTGGATCAGGCCAGGAGGTGACAGCTTCCAGTTCTTCATTCAGAGGCAGCTTTACAAATTACATTACTACCAACATCAAATACCAGTGATGGTCTTAGCCCATGTTTCTGCTCCTCTCTACCTGAAAGGCATGGGCTCCTTGGTATGCCCAATATTCTCAGGTCAAGACAGCCTTCCCTGTAATGAGGAGGGTTGGATGCACTACTCCCCGAAGGACCAGAGAGAACACGTCTCGAAGGAGGTCACATCTCAAACTCCGATCCCTCTGCTCTTATTTCACTGTTTTTTATCCACGTTTGTGGCTTCTGTTATAAGGAGCCAATAAACATGCTTTTGGCTAAATAAAGTGTCACTTTGACTTTATCACTAATAAAGAGTCCTAATTGGGTGTTGCTATTACTCAGTGCTATAAAGCAATCTGGGTGTCTGTATTTTCCATTTGAAAAGCCTTTCAATCAGTTAGCAAATGCCCTCTGATTCCTCAAATGTTAGTCTCTGACTCTCAAAGCTTAGTTGCTGCTTCACTTATGGTCTAACTCTAGTCCAAACTGCTGGTGCAACAACACTCCCATACCAACCGAGCCTTCATCTTGTCTCTGTTGAGCACGTGCCTCACTGATTCAGCCTCTGTCCCAGAGTTCCTGTCCTCAGAGTACAGAAGGGACCCTTCACATGTCACTCTCCAGTATGATGTAGTCAGAGGGTGGGGAATATGCACAGGAGCTGATCCCATCTGAGAGCAGATCCCACACACAAAGTCAGGGCTGCCATAACTTTCCTTCGCTCCCCTCGTTGTAGGAACTAAAGTCCAGGCTGACTGACTCTCTGTCTATCAACGATACTTCAATGAAACATCTAAAGCCTTGTTAGGGAAGTGAACTCAGCTGTGCTAATCACTCCTACAGGATTTAAAATACTCAAAGCAACGGCCATGGCAGAAAAGTGTTATTTTCAAAATGTTTTGGAAATAACGTTTTTAAAGCCTGACATTCAGATTAAGAGCCTGCCATTTTAGTTTTAGGCCATTTCCAACGAGAATTAAGATACAGAGCTCAAAGGAACCTTCTGGGCCATCGCGTCCAGTCTCCTGCTGTCACAGATAACCCCATCGCTTCACTTCCCAACTCCTTTACCTGTTTATAAAGGGTCCAATGTGCCCACGATTCCATTCATAAAATACAAGCCCAGTCAGAAACTGATCAAGCCCCATCTTAAAACTAGTTAGATTGTTTGCCCCCTCCCCCACGCCTATTGGGAGGCTACTCCAGAACCTCGCACCTCTGATGGTTAGAAACCTTTGTCTCGATGCCAGCCTAAATTTATTCATGGCCAGCTTATACCCATTTGTTCTTGTGCCAACATTGCTCTCTACCTTAAATAGCTCTTCACCGTCCCTGGTGTTTACCCTCCTCATGTATTTATTCCTGAAATTCAATGTTGATAAATGCAAAGTAATGCACACTGGAAAACATAATCCCAACTACACATATAAAATGATGGGGTCTAAATTAGCTGTTACCACTCAAGAAAGCGATCTTGGAGTCATTGCGGATAGTTCTCTGAAAACATCCACTCAATGTGCAGAGGCAGTAAAAAAGCTAACAGAATGTTGGGAATCATTACGAAAGGGATAGATAAGACTGAAAATATCATATTGCCTCTATATAAAGCCATGATACGGCCACATCTTGAATACTGCGTGCAGATGTGGTCGCCCCATCTCAAAAAATATATATTGGAATTGGAAAAGGTTCAGAAAAGGGCAACAAAAATGATTAGGGGTATGGAACAGCTGCCATATGAGGAAAGATTAATAAGACTGGGACTTTTCAGCTTGGAAAAGAGATGACTAAGGGGGGATATAATTGAGGTTATAAAATCATGACTGGTATGGAGAAAGTAAATAAGGAAGTGTTATTTACTCCTCATAACACAAGAACTAGGGGTCACCAAATTAAATTAATAGGCAGCAGATTTAAACAAAGTATTTTTTCACATAACTCACAGTCAACCTGTGGAACTCCTCGCCAGAGGATGTTGTGAAGGCCAAGACTATAACAGGGTTCAAAAAAGAACTAGATAAATTCATGGAGGATAGGTGCATCAATGGCTATTAGCCAGGCTGGGCAGGGATGGTGTCCCTAGCCTCTGCCAGAAGCTGGGAATGGGCGACAGGGGATGGATCACTTGATGATTCCCTGTTCTGGTCATTCCCTCTAGAGCACCTGGCATTGGCCATTTTCAGAAGACAGAATACTGAGCTAGATGGATCTTTGGTCTGACCCAGTATGGATGTTCTTATAGGGAGCAATCATATCCCCTTTCAGCATTCACTTTCCTACGCTGAACAAAACAAGCTCTTTTAGTCTCCTCACCGACATTCAGCTCTCCAGTCCCCTGATCTTTCTAGTGGCCCTTCTCTGCACCTGCTCCAGTTTGAATTCAGCTTCCCTGAACATGGGTGATCAGAATTATGCATAGTATTCCAGGTGAGGTCTTTCCAGTGCCTGGCACAATGGCATTAATACATCCTATCTCTTCTGGAAATACCTCACTTGCTACACATTAGGACCACATGTGCCATTTTTATGCCCAGAGCAGTGGCGTAGCCAGGATAGGACATTTGGGTGAGCCCCAACTTCAGGTGGGTGGGCAATGACGGGGGCAGGAGGGATCGGTGAGGCCGCCCTCCCTCCTCCAGCCGGCCTTGGGGGCAATGGATGCTCTGACCAGGGACCCTGAGGGCCCTGGCACGCACCCAGTTCTGGGAGGAGACGCCGCTCTCCAGCGCACAAGGCACCCCTCCCCATCCCACTGCCCCACACCGGGCCCGGCTCCCAGAGGCAGCAGGCCTACCTTTTTTGAGGATCTCCTCTGCCACCACCACTCACCCGCCCTCCTCCCAGTTGCAGATTAGCCACTGGGCCAACAGGGCCATGCCCAGGGGCCTCAGCCAATTGAGGGACCCTGGAAAAATGGGCGCCCCCACCTGTTCCACTCCAGCTGGGAAGCGGGGCTGGGGTGCAGGGGCTTGCACATAGGCAGAGTGGGACAAGTCCCCACACCCCAACCCTGCTGCCTGGGTGGAGTGGGGCAGAGCTAAGCCGGAGTTGGGCCTGGATGCTAAGTGGGTGGGCCCTGGCCCACAGTACATTTAATGGCTCATAGTCAACCTGTAATGAACCAGCACACCCAGGTCTTTCTCCTTCTCTGTTGTTTCCAACTGATGAGCCCCCATCTTGTAGCAGAAATTCTTACCCGCCCCTGTGTGCACGGCCCGACCTCACACTTTGTACCATTAAATTTCATCCCACGTCTATCGTTCCAGTCCTCTAGGTCATCCTTGTCTTCCTGTAGAATATTCTGATCATCCTCTGCAGTGGCGACACTGCCCAGCTCTGTGTGGTCAGCAAAGTTCATTAGCACACACCTATTTTTTGCACCAAAGTCATGACTGAAAATATTAAATATTGGTCCCAGGCCAATCCCTGAAAGGCTGGAACACTTGCAGGAGTTCCCCCTGCCTTCATAATCTCTGCTCCATCACAGGTACAGGTACAGCCCCCCTCCCCACCCCATTAACCACTGACTGGCATGTGCCTGGGCTCTGACACCCCCCCGAGCTCCCTTCCTGCTGCTCGTGCGGCTCCCCGATTTCCCTCCCGCAGCTCCTGCCGCATTAAGGGCTGGCCCCAGCACCGCACCTGCTGCCGTCAGGCCAGACCCGCCTCATCCCCAGGAAACACGGCCCCTGGGCGGGGGGAGCGGGGCAGAGGAGCAGTGAGCGGCCCGGGAGGAAAGACCCGGCCGGGGAAGGGGAGCCGGTGCTGGGCGAGGAAAGCAGCGAGCCCCCAGGCCGGGGCCGGTCACTGCCCCTCCGGCTGGGCAGGGGGCTAAGGCCGCGCTCGGGCTGGGCGGCGGGACCGGGAGCGAGCCCCAGCGACGGGCCAGGGCCCGGCCGGGATCCCGGAGCCAGGCCGGGGCGTGGCCACGGCGCCCCCGCGTGTCACGGGATACGTGGCAACCCCCCGCTTCCTGCCGAGCTGGGCCCGGGGCAGCCGCCGCCTCCCGCGGCTCCCGCTTCCGGCCGCCGGCATGCGAGCGCCGCAGGCAGGTAGGTGCCGCCCCGCGGCCGGGCCGGGCCCCGCGGGCTCGCCCCAGCCCCGCCGCCCGCCGCCCTGAGGCGCAGCCAGCCGCTCCCGGCGTGCAATGGGCCTGCGCTGCGCCCCATCTTCAGAGGTGCGGGGCCACCCCAGCGCGGGAACCGCCCCCAGCGCGCGCTGCCCCGCAGTTCGTTAGCCGGCGGAACTCACCCCCACTGGATACTGGTGCGGGAAAGAGCTGAGTAGGCGGCCAGCACAGTTAGGGGTTTAGACCAGCAATAAAAGCATCTGGAGTTTCAGGCACCAGGAGAAGAAAAATAAGGGGGCTAAACGCTGGTGCTTCGGGGCATCGGCCAGGCACTAGGAATTAAGGATTAGGCAGAAATTTCCCCTATCAGAGGGTTATTGCGTAATTGTGCATTTGAGGGATGCTTTTACACCTTCTTCTGCAGCATCGGTGCTGGCCCCTGGCACAGAGACTGGATGCTGGGCTAGATGGACTATATGTCAGGCAGTGTCCTTGCAAGTCAAAGTTCCCAGCATTGCGGTGATGACCCTCCTGTCTCTCTCTCTCTCTCTCTCTCTCTCTGACATGGGTGCCTTTGAAGGCCTGATCCCTGCCCCAAGGAGCATATGCTACAAATCTGACAAAACAATAGATCGCTGCCGGCCCTGCAGAGCTGGCTGGATGCAGCTTGTAATTCTCCAGCTCAAAGTAACAGGTGGCACTTTCGGTACAAAGGTCCGGCCTTCAGGGACAGCTGATGCCCATGTGAGCTACTGCTTGTTGACCCCAGCAAGCTGTAGTCCTTGTGGGCTATACTTCCACGGAGAACGGCATTGGGAGTCAGGAGTCCAGGGTTCTAGTCCTCGGCTTGCTCCGTGACAGACCAGTTGCTTCACCGTCCTTTGCCTCAGTTTCCCTGCATTTAATGTGGTAATTAATGATATTTACCTTCCTTCATAAAGCCCTGTGAGATTCTATATGGTTATCTAGGGTAGCTGCTTAATAGGAAGGATTTTGTGCTTTTAAGATGCAGACTCCATGATGGGCCTTGCTGGATGAAGCTGCTGTGTTGCAGGCTGGGACCGGTGCTCCGCCAGGCCTCACTTTGGCATTAAAGGCCAGTGTGGCTGTAGGCAGCTCAGTTGTACGCAGATCCTGTGCACCTCTCAGGCTGGGGCAGTTTGTCAGTGAGGCCCTTGGTTAGGCAAACTTCAGCCACTGCTGATTGTGAGGCGCCCCGCTGGATCTGTGGCTAAGGCCAGATTATCTAATCGTAGGGTAATCTTATTTACGTGCTTAAATCACCTGAACTTAAAGCTGCAGAGGGTCCTATGGGTATTGATGGTTGAAACATAATTATCAACCAATTGATTGCTCCCAAAAACCCCAAACTTGGATGGAGTCACGATCCACCTTGTACAATATCCTCTTCTACCACCTGGGCTCAGTACTACGGTTAAGCGGGATCTCATGGTAAATAGTGCTATAATGGTGACTTGTAATTGAATCGCAGGGGCAACATGACCACAGCCAAGCCAAAAAGACTCAAGTTTTCCGAAGAAGAGAAGTTCCTCATCCTTGAAGAATTCAGCTTGCGCAAGGACATCCTGATCCCCAAGAGCGGGCGCTACAGGAACACGATGGACCGTCAGCGAGCGTGGGAAGAAATCACTGCTGCCGTCAACTCCCTCAGCCCGCTCGTGCAGCGCACGCCTGACGAGATCCGCAAGAAGTGGCATAACATGGTCATTGACGCCCGCAAGGAGCTGACCACGGTGAAACACCCCTTGTTGAGGCAGCGGCCCCAGGAGAGGCTCTTCCACAACATCTTTGCTCTCTTCAATAAGACAGGGCCGGAGCTGGCAGAACCATTGCTTCTGGGCCCTGGGTTCAGAACGAAGCCGTCCAGCGTCCCGGCTGGAACCACAGTGCCTCTCTGCGCAGCGGAGGGGATGCGGGAGTCTTCGTCAGACTTATTCCTCCACAGCCAGAATGATGGGCTTCAGCTGAGCCAGGGGAACAAACTGCTCTGCAAAACGGAAGTCCTTTTGGACTCAGACAAAGAAATGGCACCAGGGACTGGCTGTCCAGGAAAGAGCTTCATCCGTGCGCCAGGGGACCCGCAGCCCAGCGATTTGTGCTTGGGTGGATCTCAAGAGAGTGTGGAAAAGAGACTGTTGGGCCCCAGTAAGGATCCTCCGCTGACTTGTGCGCCCGTAGCTGAGACACACCCTGTGCCAATTCCCAGGACTACCTCGCCACCGAGCCATGGACCTGAGGTGCCTGCTCCTGGCAGGACTCCGGTGCCTCTGAACTGCTCCCCTGACTTTGCACTGGCCTATAAGATCAAGTGCCCTTTGAGCCCTGTATTCGAATGGCCTTGCCTAGGGGTCATCTCAAGCCCAGTCACACAAAGCAGCAGGACTGACAGCCCCAGCTCGGAAGGCCTCCACACAGCAATGGATGATAATGGTGAGACAGCCACGCCCGCTAGCCAGGCCACACAGTGCCCGGCTCCTCCTCCTCCTCCTTCCCAGCAGTATTTTAATTGGTCCGTGAAAGGAAGAGGCTATTAGTTACTAGCAGCAGCCTGGCAAACGGGCCCAATCCTGGCTCCCGTTACACCACATATAGCTGTAGATGCTACGTGCAGTTCAGCAGAGCTACTCTGGATACTTACCCGTGTCACCAAGAGCAGAACTCAGCCTATTCTGAGCAGAAGCCATGTGAGCTCTGCCAGTATCTCTCAGCCCTGACCAGTCACTGCCCTGCTCCTGGCTGGAGTACAAGTTTCCATCAGTGACAGGTCATCTGGTGGGTGGGAAGAGGCACCAATCTCATTTCACGTGTGACCTGAGCCAGGATTTGTACTTGGTCTGACCCTGGTGATAGAGCTGCCTGTGCCGCTTTGCCCTCTGTTATGGAGTGTCATTAATAGGCACTAGCCCTTTCTAAGCAGGCCATGGTTGCCATGAGAGGAGCATGTTGCTATCAAGTGACCATTTAGAATAGATTTTAAGCTGCCCAGAATTCCCAAGAATGGACCTTTCCTCCCAGCCCCTTGCCAAGTGCTTGGCCAAACACGTCTCCCCTGAGAACGGCTCTGAGTCAGTGAGCAGTGCCCCCAGGGGTGTGTTTGTGTCTCCAGTCCGTCAGGGAGCATTTTTCCTACTATCACTATTAAGATGCCTTTGCAGAAATACAGCCCTGTTCTCCCCTGCTGCGATAACAGTCAAGTGACAAATACTGTTTCCATCCCAGGGCCCGGGGTTGTAAACAGCTTAGAACAGGGGTTCTCAAACTTCATTGCGCTGCAACCCCCTTCTGACAACAAAAATTACTACACGACCCCGGGAGGAGGGAGTGAAGTCTGAGCCCACACGAGCCACACACCCCAGATGGGAGGGCCAAAGCCCAAGCCCCATTGGCCCAGGCGGGGGGGGGGGAGAAACCCCAACTTTCACACAGCAAGTCTCTGAGTGCAGCCCCGTACTCTGAACCACATTGCCCAGGGCTGAAGCTCTTGGGCTTTGGCGCCAGGCAGTGGGGATTGGGCTTCAACCCCAGACCCCAGCACGTCTAAGCCAGCCCTGGCGACCCCGGCCCACATTGGAGTCCTGACCCACAGTTTGAGAACCGCTGGCTTAGAACCATCTTGGTTCCTTACTAGTGTAACTAGAGACGAAAGGCGGGTCAGCTGGAACAGATCAAATCCAGCGAGAAGGGACACCTTGCTTTTAAGCAGTGGTTCTCAAACTTTTGTATTGGTGACCCCTTTCACACAGCAAGTCGCTGAGTGCAACCCCCCCTTATAAATTAAAAACACATTTTTTTAATATTTAATGCTATTCTAAACGCTGGAGGTGAAGCAGGGTTTGGGGGTAGAGGCTGACAGCTCACGACCCCCCACATCATAACCTTACAACCCCCTGAGGGGTCACGACCTTCAGTTTGAGACCCGCTGCTTTTAAGAGAGTAGATGTACAATTTGAGGCTGGGGAGAAGTTCCCTGTGTCTGTTTTTAGTGTTGCTAAACTGTCCTGAAGCTCCGGATCATGCGTAGAATTGTGCCACAGATCTGCCCCGTATTCCCACTCATTCTCCAATTTCACCCCACTCTGCTGTCTGTGTGACCATGCTCCTTCCTAAGCCAGAATGCATTGGACATTGGCGTTAAGGTATCACTCGCTCCTTCAGCCCACTGCAGTGAGGGCGTCTCCAGCTCTGCTTCTGTCCAGCTTGCCAACCAGGCTGCTTAGAACTTCAGCACAAGTTGGCGGTGGCCTGCCCCAGCCAGTGTTAACAACCTCCGCATGGCACTATGGTTAAACCTGACAGAAGGGGCAGGGCTTACCCCCCTGGGAAGGGCAGCTGCAGATCTCCCATTGCCATTAAGACAGCCCCACCCTCCACCTTAAGTATGCTCGGGCAGCTTGAAAGAACCTTCATCTGCTCTCGGAGCAGGGTCGCACCCTGAGTACACGAGCCCATGCTGACTTTGCTTGCTGTTCATCCGCCTGGGATTGCGTGGGAGGCTGTCCCATGGCCTGGCTCACTGGCAGCACTCGGTGAAATTAGACAGCTTTAAATGCCCGTTTGTAGCGTCAGGCACTACAGGCCTCACCACTATTTGATGCTTGGCACGACTAGTGGTTCTAGGACATCAGAGCTACCACACGTCTCATGTCTAGGTAAATTATGTGGGTAACAGGAGAGGAGTATCAAGGTGGGGGGCGGGAGGAAAAGAGGCCAGAGGTAACCAGGGAAAGACGAGAGAAGATAGGAGAGAGAGACACGGGGGTGTTAGATCAGAAAGGGCATCGCTGTAGAGCTGCTTCCTGTAGCCTGGACGAGCTTTCCTGGATGCAGACAGAGCAGCATTAGGTCCTGGCAGAACTGGGGCATGACCCTTATTTTGAGGAGGTTGGATCCTGCTGTTTGTGGCGGGTGGGACGTTGCCCCATGGGGGCTGGGTTCTGGGATGAACCGCCGTTTCTGTATTTTCTTGACTCCGTTTGTTTTAACCATTTGGGGGGTTGTTGTTTGGTTTGTTCAGCAAGCGCATCTGTGACCGAAGATTCGCTGCCCAGCCAGAGGGGTTCTGTCGGGCCAGCCAAGGAGCTTTGGGAGAAGCACAGCCGGCTGCACACCGAGATCCTGGAGCTGCAGAAAGAGACCTTGCAGCTGCAGAAGGAAAAGATCGTGCTGGAGAAAGAGAAACTCTTACTGGAAATTGTCAAACTGCGGCGAGAACTGGACACGTGACCAGCTGCCGGGGAATGATCTGCCCCTCCACAGTCTGTGGAGTTCAGAGCCCAGTTCAGACCCGAGTTCCCTGTTCCCTGGAGCTTCATGTGCTTGAGTGAAAAAAGAATTGAGCAGGAGAGGACAGAGCTGGTGCTGAACCTCACAGACGTGAATGGCAGGGACTCTGTTTCCTGTGCAGAAAAGACGAGAGAAATCACTCCACTGATGCTCTTAACCTGCAGTGAGAGCCACACCCAGGACATCGGGGGGCACCCGTTGTGGCTTTGGTGGCACAGCGTAAAACTCGCATAGGTTTGGAAGAGCCACAGCACCAAGGAAATAACTCTGCGTGGGCCTACGGGGGGCCCCTCCCTCGCAGGGTTCCAGAGCAGTCCATGGGCCGGGCCGTATCTGTGTATGGAACAGCAGCACAGAGCGTCACCCCGGGCTTCACCTGCTGCATCGCGCGTTGCAGAGAAGACTGAACATGTAGCCGCGCCATTGCTTCCTGCCCCTGCGGGGCCTTCCCCCTTTAGCCACTAAGCCACGAGCAGGGAATTTAAACCAGTATCTTCTTTTTTCCACCTTGATATAAACTCACTAAGTCGAGAAGCAGCATAGCAGCTCAGTCCCTTTCCAAGCCAGGATCCAGCCCTGTTCTACAGTGTAAGGAGCTACGGGGCAAAGCCAAAGGGTCTTTCCCAGGGCAAACTCCTGGTGAAGAGAGTGGCAGTTTTACCTGAGTAAGAACTTAGGGTTTGGCCTTTAATGATTAAGTATTAAGTTAAAATAAACAAGTGAGCCCAGCCAGACTCGTTCCCTGCTGGCATTGCCTGGTTTTCTGCTCTCCTCTCATTGCCAGAGGCAACAAGAACCAGAGCGCACACAGGGGTCTGCTTGCTTTGACCTCCCCTTCTGAGGATTGTCTATCTCATGCCTAAGCTGGATAGTCTAAGTTTCTCCCAAATACCTTTAGGGGGCACACCTACTCCTAGCCACTTCCTCGTCCTGTCCAGCCAGGCCACCGTTCAGGAACGGCCTTGTTTGTATACGACTTTAAGTGTTAATTTTAGTGCTTGGGAAAGTGCCTTGCTATTGACCCTGGCTAGAGCCAGACAAGATCCCAGCAGACACTACAAGCTCCCACACAACTCGGCCAAAGAATCTCCAGTGTGACCTGGATCAGCCTTGCCATGACAGTCCTGGTCCATCACTTTTGCTAGTCCCAAATCATGTGGTGGTTTTGGGATGCAAGCAAAAGCCCACAGAGAACTAGGTCAGAGTGATTAGATTGATCAGAGATGACCTCTTTTCAGCTGGGAACTGAGGCATCCAGAAGTGGAAGGTCACTGCACTAGTTTACTGCAAGCATCATCTTCCTGCATTACCATCTTATCTCCAGCCCTCTCTTTGGTGGGGATCCTTGCGTGGTGAGGAAGTGAGGCTCCTGGGGAACTCCTCCCTCCCATGGTACAGAACCATTCCCAGATGCCCACCTGCTGACGTATTCCGAGGGCTGCCTGAGTCAAGACCTCAGGATTTGGCTGGAGGAGCAGTGCAGCCAGCATGTTCCACCCTGGGAGAGGAAATTAGGAGTGAGCATTGTGTTGGTTGGATGACCCAGAGCAGCGTTGATGGGGGTTGCTCTGATGCAGCTCTTGCCCAAGGGAGTGGTGGGGAGAGTATTTTAAATGCTGGGGATGGATAAGGTTCCATTGAGTTTGGTTGCATTCTGCTCCCTGGACATTCAGAAGCCTGATGACTCCTGTCGCATTTGAGGGTTTTAGCAAACTCAGCTAGTGCTCTGACGAGCAGCTGTACCAGTCACTGGCGTGGATGCCAAGCCAAATAAACTTGAGCTCTTCAGAAAGAAAAAGCCTGTGAGATGTCTGGTGTGGGTTAGGTCAGGTTATTGCCCATCACTGTGTGAAACAAAGCAGGACATTAAAAGCTGAGGTGGTATCTGGGAGCCAGAAGGTGGTGACACCTGTCAGATTGCAGCACACTAGCTTGTCTTGTGGGGACAAGTATAACAAGCGTACAGACTGGCTGTCTCTCTTGGGGGAACGTGGGTGTCCATAGGAAATGTAATACATTTGAAAGGTAACCGAATGCTTCAGGTGGCGTTCAGATGGGCATCTTCTGCTCACAGGAAATAACCCGGTTTGAAGGGGTAGCTGCCGCTTGATTTCACTTCCCTTGTCTTACCCATGAACCCCAATGAAATGATTGCCGTGACAAGCAAAACAGTATCCTGGGGTTCCATGCCTAGTCCTCTGCCAGTGACTCCAACTCGTAACTGCCAAATTAACCTTGATCCTGCAGCCAAGCTGGGCTCTTTCCTTCATAGGCATCATCCCTAGTGACCCTGACCCCAGCGTACAACGGAGGTGGAATGGCTCAGGGTTACATTCGGCAGCTTGAAATACTAAAGTGGTTGAACTAAATAAGTTCGAAAATTGGTGACTTCTCACATGGCACAAGTGAGGACCAGGCATTTCCTAGCTGGAAGTTAGGATCCTGATGTGTGCTCTCTGAGCGCTAACACAGGAACCTTGAGCAAGCCAGCTAACCTCAGCATCTCCATTTCCTCACATGCAAACTGAGGCTAATAGGTACTCACTAAAGAAAGGATTTGAAATCATACTTCACTGTTGAGATCCACAGAAGTATTATTTTCCTAAGTAAGACTTGCACTGAGGATCTCCTCCAGTGTTCGCATCCCCAAGCAAAAGACCAACTGCACAAAGCAAATTCATTTTGCGATACTCTAAACATTTTTTAGTTTCATGTAGTATAGTTGTGGAAACTAGGGGTGACAGAGCATGTATCTCCTTTGCCCTGCTGCGGGCACTAGATGTCACTGCCAGGCTGTTTTTGAAGGCATCGTTTGATGGCAATATAGCACTAGTGGGAGAGAGCAGAAGAAGCAGAGCAGCGGTTCTCCACAGATCTGTAGGTGGCAATATTGATGCATGGTTTATGAATCCATCCTTTTGGCACCACGGACAGTCTCCAGCTGTTTGCTCTAAGCTTCATGCACAAATGGACAACACCCGTTCCCCCTGAGGCAGTGCCTTAAATATTTGGGAGGAAAGGGCTCCACTGACAAACTACTATAAATGATAGAACTAGATTCATTAAAATACCAGTCCATGTCCCCTTGGAATTCAGAGGCCCAGCTGGTCAGTGAATTAGGGATTTCATAGGCACCGCAGACCTTTCATGCCTGCTTCAGTTCACACAAACAGTTCCCTCTCCGCCCCGTCCATTACATGCCTGGAGTTCCACTTTTATTTCCGCTGTACATGCTTAAAGCAGCGGCTGTGGAAGCCTTTTTATGCAGGTTCATGAAATGGATCCCATGTCACTTCACACCTTTGTCCTTGTCACCATGTCTGTGGCCCGCTCAGCTGCCAGTGTTGCATGTTTGCTTCTGAGAAGGCAGAGCATGGAGTCCAGGGTTAAGCACTAGGTGCAGTCCTCTGCAGTGAGTGGAAGGGATTCTCAAGAACCCTGCTCCTCTTGCAGTGTGTAGGGTACCAAGGGATGAGGGGTAGAGAAGGGGACATGAGGATCAATGGACTGAAGAACACAGTTCCGGTCAGGCTAATGTCCTTAGCGACCTGCTCCCTCTGAGTTCTTAGCAGGACTCTCTGCATAAGCAGCACTCCCATGAATCTACCTGCACGCCCCGGGGCATGACTTCGGCAATGCAGACAGCCATGCCTGTTCTCTAGAGTCTGGTAAGAAGCAACCGGGCATAGTTAAGGGTCTGTGGGGAGCCTGCAAGTGCCAACCAAACAGCTGTACTTCCTGCCTGATCAAACCCTGCTGACTCTGTAAGTTTCCTCTCTTTGATGGGCCCTGTGGGTACCTAATGTGAGCTGCCTGTTTGGGAAGACAGACCTGTCTGGGGAGAGGGTTCGATTGGCTGCTGTTGGGAATGGGGGTGAGGGTGAATGCCCCTTCAAGTTCTTAGCACTTGCTCAAAGCTCCATAGGCCAAGGAGCTGGGGGGGTCATGGCCTGACCACTTTTAAGCAGTGATCCCATACTAACGTATGGTGCTGCCCGAGCAGTCTGGCGCGTACAGGCAGAGGGACAGCCAGGCCAAATTTCAGAGCGTGGTGATGTGATCTCGTGCATGAGGTCACACCACCAAGCCAAGTTGGCCTGGCCACTCCTCTATGCAGAGAAGTGGCTGGGTCAAATGGTGCTGTGACCGAGCACACAGGGATTCTCTTTCTGTACGGCAGGGGAGTGCAGGGGAGCCTGGCGAGAACTCGACTCCTGTCCTGGCAGCACCAGCTCACGTGCTGTGTGGGTCGGAGAGAGGGAGGCTCCCTGGCCAAGGAAGACCCAGGAGCCCTGGGGGGAGCAGGAAATGAGTGAGGACAGGAATGGGGTGCCTGCTGTCCGGGAGTAAAGGGACTGGAGTTTGCTTCCCCCTCCCCTGAAATACCGGTTCAGAATCTGGATCTGACCATTCCCGGAGTTCAGATCAGCCCATAGTACACAGAGGGCTCAGCCAGAACCTTTGGAGCCAGATTTGCTTTCTTACGAATTTTCCACCATTCAGGGCTTTTGGCTCAGAGCCGCATTTACTCATGTCTGTGCTGAGCGAGGAGCAATGGCCGTGCAAAGCACTCCTTGCGTATGCCACCAGGGCATCGTGAAAAACACGCCAGCTCTTTGCAGGCAGCGATCAGCCTGTGTGTGAACAGCCCTCAGAGCTGAGCCATACTGTCCACTCACCAAACAGCTGGGACCAGTCAGACTTACTAAGCCAGCCCAGAACTGGGGGAGGTAAATGAGCATTCAAAGCCTCTGGCCTAGTTAATTCACAGCCCAATCCTGGCACAGGTTATTCATACCAAAGAAATGCTTTAGACTTCCTCTGAGGACAAGCACAATGAGTGCAGCAGGCAGGAGGGAAAGAAACTCTCATGCACAAGTTCTCTCTCTAAGGTATATTACCTTTGACACGTGATTGATAGAACCCATCCTGCTGGATTTCTAGGTCAGCTTTTCAAAGCAGAAATTACTCACTTGGTTTTAGGCAGTTGTTACAAGACAAGATGACCCGGACAGCCTGCTTTGGACCTGCTCTTTTAGCCAGCCCGTGCTAGTGGAGGGGAGCAATCAATTTACGCTACAAGGTGTGGGTGTGTAAACAGGTGTGCTAAAGTCATCCTGGGTGTAAGTCGGGGGTGGGGTGTCAATGGCACTGCAGCCGGGCTGCGTTTAGCCCAGTGGGATTTGGGCAAGGAGAAGCATTTAGGAAAAATGAAAGGATCTTAGTAGGAATTTTGGCACCTCCAGGGAGATGCTTTGTCAGTAGCACAAGGCGGCTGGGAGAAAACACCACATTCTTAGCAAACACACAGCAGGCGCTAAGGAGACTTACCAGCTCAGAAAGGCAGCGCCCAGTGCAAAATGGCTCCAGTAGGGCTGCAGCTGCTTGGCTCTGCCCTATTTAAAGGGCCAGCCCTTGAAAGGCCTGCTGGGAAAGGGGGCAAGCCTAGAGTGGAGAGAGGAAGTAGGGGACAGGCTGCCCCAAAGGGAGGGGCTCGAGGTTCCTATGGCAGAGCTTGTACATCCTAGCAGCGATGGTGTTAAGTCACAAGCACTTCCCAGCCAAACATCAATGGTTTAAGCCCTGAGCGGGAGAACAGGGATTTTCTGACTTGGAGTAGCCGGCTGCAGGGACCCCGCCGAACACAGGCTGCAGCAAGTGCAAGCATGTGACCTAGGCCTGTTATGTAGGCGTCTCTTTAAGGCCTGATTCTGTGCAGGCCTAAGCCCCTCAGGTTAAGCCAATAGGAACTGAGTGCCCTTGGTGAACGGGTTGGGCCCACTCCTGCTAGCCCCAGTCCGTGAGTCTCAGGCTCCTCCTACACGTCAGACTCCCGGTCACGGAGAAGCCTTGCTCCAGCCCGGTGGAGGCCCGGTTGCTTTAGCAGCCTGTGGAGTTCACGGCGCTGCTTATCAAACAGGGTCATTCACTGAGACAGGGACAGCCCTGGGCAGGGAGCAAGCTGCCATTTGTAAATGCTAGCGAGGTGCTGGGCTAAGTCTGGGTTGAGCGTCTCTAAACCCCCCTCTTAAAGGCCCTGTATCCCTTCCCAGCCGCCACCTGGGAGGGGTCTGGGCCATAGCTAATGCCCTCCCCCCGGGTCCGTAGCACAGCCAAAGCATTGGGGCATGATCGTTTCGCAGCCACACAACGTGGGTGCTGGTTACTCTCTTGGGTGCTTCCCCTCTGCGGGCTGCAGAAAGCCCTGGGGATGAGATGGTCCTTTGGGGTAGAGTCACTGTCAGCTCCTGGTTGCTCTGCTCCCTGGTGGGCCCAGCCTCCCCATGCAGTGCCTGGGGTGAGTTAAGTGCCGAAAGAAGGGATTCTCAGAAGCCAGCGAAGCGAGGATACGTCTGCACAGCCCTGGGAGGTGTGATTGCAGCAGGCATAGCCATCCCCAAGCCAGCCTGCACCAACCTAGCTTGAGTAACCCCAGCAGCGCAGCACGGGCTCGGCACTCACGTCTACTCAGGGTCCTGGGTGGGGTTGGGCACGGAAGGTGCTGCGAGCCCACGCTGCCACAGATACGCTGCTAATGTCACTTGAGCTAGCGGTGATCGAGCGGGATCAAAGCTAGCTCAGGGGCTGCACTCACACACCCGTCACAGCGTTGCGGGGGAGCCACCTACGTTAGGCAGTAGGACATGCTGCAGCGAGGGGCAGGGCTTAAACCCAGCTCCTCCAAGCCTGACGGATGGGCTAGAAGGAGGCACTTATCTCTGCTTTTTTTCTCAACTGCGTACCCACTCCTGGAGCGAGGCGCCTAAGCCAGGGACACCCTGTTTCAGGGAAAATAGGAACCACACCCGTCCGCCCCATCATAGCCAATAGCCCAGTACATGCAGCTGGGATTCAAACCACTGCTCTGCCTGATTTGGAGCAGGGACTAGAAGCCATGTCCCTAAGCAGCAGGCGATTGGCTACTCTCTCAAACTCTCCTGTGGGAGCTGGACGTTATATAATTAGTTAGATATTTATTGAGCCAGAGGCTAGGGCATTCCCCTCGAGCATGGGAAGTCAGGCTCAAGCCTTCCTCCAAAGCGCAGGGTGGAGATTCAAACCTGGAGCTTTTACAGCCCCAGGGCAAGCCCTAATCCTTACAGGCAACACCCACCCCCTCGCTCTATCTTCCCAGCCTGCTTGTGCGCGGCTGTCTTGTGCCGGTTAGCCATGCTCTGAGGGACCATCATGTACTGGGGGTGCCGAGCTGGTTGGGGGCTTTATGTGCTATTGCAGTACCAGCGACAGTTACGGAGCTGGACCAAATGACCGGACAGGCGGTTGCTTCTATTTCCAAGCTCTGTGATTCTGGGGAACCTGAGGTGCAGAAAGGTGGAAGCCAACGTTTTCAAACTTAAATACGCACCCCTCGGCACAAAAATTCACGTAGAGCAAGGGTCTGATTTTTGCATTTGGATGTAAGGGCCTACAGCTGTGCACCCACAGCTGAAAACGTTGGCCGTAGCACTCTGGCTTTCTGGAACCGCTGTGTTTGAATAATGTTACTCTTAACGAACTGAGCTGTGTTCACAGGCCCGGCTGTGTTGACATTTTCATTTTGTCTGGGAACAGGGCAGTGTTTAAACGGTCTGGAATGCTGGCTTGGCCAGGGGGTGGGACTAGGAGGGGGCCGCAGGGCTAGAAGCCAAGCTCCAGCCTGTGTAACTGTGCCGTAAGAGGGATGTTGGGAGTATTTCATCGCCTTCTCTCCCACCAGGTTTGGTGAGCCCTCGTCTCCGTCACACGGCCCGCTTCTGAGGGAACTGCTTTTGGTTGGGGAGCAAATAGTTCCTGCTGGAGCCAGAAGCAAAAACCTGCCCTGCTCCCTGGCAGCATCAATCTGCATCTCACTGTGACGTCTCGCCTGACATGGCAACTTTGCGCAAGCAGCTATGCGCCCCTGTGCAAAGCTATCATCCCGGGTGAGAGAACCACTGATAGGGGAAACCCTAAAAGGGACGGCAGCTGGGACTGGGTCTGCATTTGGACCTCACACGATCACCTATCCCCAACAAACGTCATGTTCCTGGTCCGTCCCTAGGAGGGGCCTTCGCTGCCTGGAAATCAAATACGCTTCTCCAATGCGGCTTCCTTTTGCCAAGGTCTCCCTTCACACTAGGCCTCTCTCGGACATCCCCCACCCTCACTGTTCCCTCTGTTAGGAGTCATCTCTCTCTTTCTCCCTTCCGCAGTGCCCTCCGCCACCCATCTCTCCCCCTCAGACATCCCCCCGGGTCTGAGCTGGGTGGAGCTGCGGTACACAAGGGCCTAACCCAGCTCTCTCCTATGGCTAAGTATAGGGGCCAGCTGTATGACAATGGTCCTGAGAACTGGCCTGCCCCTGCCCCTGCCCCTGTTCAGTGCTGCTAATCCCAGCCATCGCTGCTGTCAGGGCCAATCAGACACCGAGCCAAAGACTAGGGTGATCGTATGTCCCGTTTTGGCCAGGACTGTCCCTTTTTTAAGGCTCAGTTGGCAAGAGCAAACAGGATAAATGCACAGTTTTGCCTAAAAAGTGGGGTGTGACCCCTACCAGGGCCTGGAGGAACATATGGGGGGGGGGAAGAGAAGAGGGGACAAGCGACAATGCCAGCCCTGTGGAGGAGGGAGGGCTTGGGAAAGTAGCTTGGGCTGGGCCAAGCCAGCCCAGCCCAGGCAGTAGCAGGGGGCCTCGGGCTGACCCCGCAGGGGCAGGCAATGGGGAGGGGGCTTATGCTGGTCTCACACATGGGGGAGATGGGGGGTCTTGGGCCAGCCCTACGGGCAGGAAGCAGGGAGGGGTAGGAGACAAAGCAATGGTGAAGGTTAAGCTGGGTTCAAGGGGCACTGCTGACATCCCTTTCTCCTATGGGCCATTTCAGGGCAACAAAGCATTGTGCTGAGCTGGCCAAAGCAGGTGGGCTCCACGTACTGTTTGAGTGGCACAGAGTTCGGAGAGCAGGGCGCTCTGGGCAGTCATTGTACAGATACCTCTGGGGGCAGGTGGTTTTCTTTCTGCACATGCAGTCGGAAGGAGCAGGACTACAACTCAGAGCTCCCTAGGCCCTGGAAAAAGAGGTTTCTGACAGGGGGAAACAGCTTGAGAGCTTTCACCACCCAGGCTCTCGCAGAAAGAAGGGTCAGTATGTTTCTTCCCCCCCCTTTCCTGAAGGCCTAGGACTGTGCTTCTCGGGGGCTGCAGAAGCAGACTAATTTTTTGGCTTAGACTTTAACCCCCCTGTACAGGAGCAGAGCCCCTAAACAGCATAGCCGGAGGGCTGTGCTCCGGGCTCAGACAGGAGCAGCGTCTCTTCTTGCCCCAAGGGAGCACTAGAGAGGTACAGCCTGCTACACCATGCATGATCCCAGGATCAAAGTCATCCAACAGAATAGTCACATTAGGACTGTCTGGACGCCAGTATGGATGAAAAAGAGATTGGATTACAAGAGAATGTTACTCAGAAAGAGCTGTAACGGGTCTGGGCAGTAATTGGTTCCACACACTTTGATCGTACTGGAGGGTAAATCCATTTGGGGATGAAGTAATACACAGATTAAATGTGCTTTGGAAACTGCCATCCCCTAATGACTCATTTTCTGATACTAGGAGATTTTCAAGACCTTAACAATCTGAATGGACTGTATAAAAATGCCCTTTTAAGAGCAACAGCTGTTGCAAAAAAGATAATGCTACATAATGGAGCTTGATTGTCATGGATGGGTGCCAAGGCAAAGCAAACAGGCCCATTTAGAAAAACATTTGTGATAAGCCAAGAGTTATGTAGATCCTGTCTAAATACATAACACTGCCATCATGGCAATATTACCTAGAAAAGGTGTAACACAGATATATTTATGGCAAAGCATTTGTGTTGTCCGTATGTAAAATGTGCACCTCTCACCTCCATCCTTCCCCTTTAAAGAGAAATTAAAGCGAGGGGTGAGGGATGTTTAACCAATGTTGCATTTAAGGTGGTGGTGTGGGGGTGGGTTATATTACACACTTCAGTTACAGTAATTCAATTATAATGTAACAAACATACCTTGTATCTATCTCCACTCCCTTTGAAATCATCATCTCAAAGCAACATCAGAGAAATACAATGCATTATCGAAAGGCATCACTGTCACTTGGTGATCTACGGGGTGTCATTCAAATTAGATTAATCAAAACCTTATGGGTGTTCAGTTTAATTCAGGCAGAAACCATTACTAGAGGCAATTTATTGGACAAGGCAGACCTATGCTCTGCTCTAACGGTAGAACGCTGTGGAATAAATGAGGTTACAGATTGAGCGGATTACTTACGTTTTAGAAACAAGTCAAGAACTTGTGAGGAACCAGCTAAGTGACTAGTTAGATGGTCTCTAAGAAAACCACATAATGGAATAGTTGGGTCATGGGAGTAAACTGCCATTTGCCTTACATCCAACGTTAACCCGAATTCACACACTATTTTCCTAACTTGGAGCCCTCTAGGATCTGTACCATCTTCATTCATATGATCCATCTTTATCCTAGAAAGAAAAAGGGATTATAATGGTCAAGAATATTAATCTTGTGAAATGTATCCAACCATGAACCTTAGGTTTTTTACTGTCTTTATTCAAAGTAACTCAAGTACATGTTTTTTGTACAACAGTGGGCCTGGCATAGGATATGGCTGTGGATACATGAAGTGATAAGGTTCAGAACAATTACTGCAATATTAAAAACTGGAAAAAGCCATGCTTGTTTCACTCCAGAATTGTGTTCATTTAAAAAGACATGGGAACAACACTATGAATTCCAAATGCCAATTCTCTGGTACATACAGAGATGGTGACATGCTCTTGTGCTATATGGATCTCGGTGGAGCTTAGAGCAACAGGAAAAGCCAGTAGAAGAACAAGGAGTCTATTGGTCAGTGCTTAAAAAAAAAAAAAATTATATATATGATATTTGGTAGAGATTGTTTATAAGGCAGGAGGTTGGATCATAATCTTCCCTTTAGCCTGAACATCTATAGCTGGTGATTTCAAAGGAGCTAAGTGAGTTAGGAGCCCAACTCCCACTGAAAGTCAAGAGGAGACTGGTGTCTAATGCCCTTAGGCCCCATTGGAAAAAAATTCTGCCTATGAATAACATCCATGAAGGCTCAGTTTCTGTCATGTCAGGGCACAGAGGTGGGGGAAAGCGGCTTGATAGTTGGACCATATGACTGAGCTCCCATGAAGGAGCTGACTGGCAGGTTGGAGCACATACATATGTGCTGTCTAGGTGGGTTTGTTTTACCTGAGATTTGAACCTGACTTCACAAGAATGGATTTGACCAGCATACACAACTTCATTAGAAAAAGGAGAACATGGCCCCTGAATTGGACACGGACAATATGACAGAGGAGGATATAGGAGCCACCAACTCAAATGGACCTGAAGATACTGAAGAGAACATCAGTGGACAGACAAAGGTAACATTGCCATCAGATAACGGTCTCACTGCCACATAAATAGCAAGGCAAAGCCAAGGCTCACATTGTTAACGCGGGAACCACTGATCCTTGCATAATATTCCCCTGCAATAGTGTTATTTCTGTTACACCAAAAAACCAGTGGAGATCTGGTCATTTTATCGGATGTGGAATGGATGCAGTGAAGGGACAGCAAAGGAGTAGACACAGGGCCTGTTCCAAAGCCTTGATAATGACTTCAGTAAGCACAGGGTGGGCCCTGTAGAGTCCAATCTTGTGATATTATAAGTTACGGGTGCTCAGCAGCACACAGAATCAGGTCCTTCTTGTGCGCCTCAGTCAAGCCAGAGGTTGTAAAAGGCCAACTGGGTTTCTATGGATAAACTAAGGTGCAGCTAACAAATTTGTTTAATAAATGAATTCTCTCTGAATAATGGTCAGTCTTCTGGCTTTTCAGATTGTCTGGCCTATTTCCATCTGGGAGATGTTTTATTTTTCAATTAATAATTTATGTTAAATGTAATTTGCAAAAAGCCAGCTTTTGGTCTTAAGTTGTTTTGGAAGGAGCAAGCACAGCATGTCCTGGGGAATAACGGTGCCATGGGAGAAGCCCACAGAATGGAGAGAACCACGTCAGGAAGAGGCCCAAGGAAGCACGGTGTAGAAGGGGGAAGTCACCTGTGGTCTGACCTGGGAGAGTAGCCCCAGGATTCCGTATGTCATCATGTGATCACATACAACCTAGGAACCAAAAATATCCTAGACTGTTTTTCCAGACGTTAAGCCAAGGTAGTTCTCAGTTGTAGTTATTCCAAAGTCCCCAGGGCTCTGGGACATGATGATCCACCATCAAAAAAGCAGCAACTGGAATACTCTATTAACCATTTTCCTCTTGCTTTTAAAGTCCTCCGATTAGGGGGTGGCGATTCCAAGGGCTTCAGAAAACTCAAGACCAAAGTGCACTTAGGTCTAACCTTATTCAATAAATAGAAAGCTTGAAGGTCCTAAACCATGTGATACTGTCAGCTGAAAAACGGGGTGCAAGCAGGGGTGTGGCTGAGATATTTTACTGGGAGATAGAGAGCACGAGAGAGCTCATATATATTTAGATATATTATATCACTCATGTTAAAGCATTACAAATAAGTAGAGGGGGGAAAAAAAAAAAAAAAAACAACCTCTTTTGCTATTTTCTGGACTTTTTCCAAGACAGAAGTGCAGATTTGTCACTGCCTTTACTCTGATCTTGAGGAGATTAAATGACATGTAATACACCATCCTGTTTGAATCACTCAAGTATCAGGAGAAAAGCAACACAATCAACTTTAAAAGCTCAGAAGTACAGAGAAGAAAAGTTGCATCTTTTAAGACTTTGGCCAATCTTAAACATTCTTATTTCTTTCACACATTCCTCTCAAAAAAGTCGGAGGACTCTGGTTTTTTTTGGAAACAGTTCCACAGTTAACTGGGACATCATTTCCCATGTCATCCCAAAGAACCATGACATCACTTCCTCGCTCAGATTTGGCCTCATTCCAATGTTCGTCCATCATTAACTTTGGTGCTGGGGTTCTAGCAAATTTCTTCTCTTTTTTTAAAAAAATGTTTTTTAAATAGGGCTATTGCAATGTTTTTCTTCTCTTTTGTTGTTAAAATCTGCAAAATAACTGTCTTCCATTCTAGCTGGAGTTAGGTAGCAAGGTTTCAGAAATATAAAGTTCAAAAGAACAAAGACAGTCTTGTGCTTTCAAACAACACATAGGTATGTGGCCAAAAATATAAATTTCATAGGAAGTGAGAGTTTCTAATGAAACTGATACGAGGTAAAAAGTGTAGCAAGGACTTCATTCAGAGGAGGTCTACCCTTCACTTCTTCTTCCTGTTTTCTAGTGATAGCCAGAAAAGGCTGGGTCATCAGCTTCAAACGGTCACTCTCCCCTTCTCCTTGAAAGTTCATGACCCAGGTTGACAGAAGGTTACACAAAGATGAGCGACAGCGGAGGACACATACAGTTCTCATGCCGAGACTCCTGGATCCACGAGCCCTGGCACCCAGCGATGGAGGTGGCAGTCCAGAATGTCCTGAAATTGGAAGCACAGCTCAGGAGCAGAACTGGGTTAAATCTTCCATCTCGCAGAATCCACCACAGCTCCATGAGCAAGGGTGGCCCGTGAGTGGAGCTCCCAGCATTGCCAACCCCAGGTGTTCGAAAATCATGAGCCAGCCCCCCCTACTTTCCCCCCCAAAATCACTGGCTTAAAAATATTAATAAGTTTACAGTTTTTTATTTGCCTTCTGATTTTCGAGCACGTCACATTTTCAAGCTTTTCTCTGCAAAAATGACGGTCAGAAGCGTATTTTTCTGGGTGAAAGCCAAGGGTCTCGTGTGATCACATGACTCCAGGTTTTGAGGAAACCACCAGATAGCATAAAACTCATGATTAAACCACTAGAACTGGCAACACTGATTCCCACACAGCACAACACGGGCCAGAACAGCCACTGGGATTCCAGCTATCGAAACTCTGGGGCGCTGAGCAGCATGGACAGGCTCCAGGGCCATTCAGCCCTACTTGGCCGGGGCAGCGCTGTCTCAGTTCTGTGTAGGGAAGGGAAGTCAAAAAGGGAAGGTCTATGAAGACTCTCCCACCCCATGCCCTGGGCTGTTGAGAGCAGCACTGTCCTCGCATGCTGCTCAGTCTAGGTCATTGTCCCCCTCTTCAAATGCCCCATTGGCTCCCTGCTGCTCTCCAGATCCAGCTTAGCTTCTTGTCCTAGTCTCCCAGGTCCTGTATAGCGTTGCCCTGCCTCCAGAGGATCCCTCCTCATTTCACAAGCCTTCCCTCTGCCTATGCATCCCGCCTCCTGCCAGCAGCCCGTCCTTTGTATGTGGCTCGGGCACACACCGCTGGAAACGTAGCCCTGGCAGGAGAAGCTCGGGCATGCAGGGAGCACATGCCACCCCTTTGCCAGGACAGTGCAGCTGGCCACTCTGCAAGGAGTCTAACGCTGCCCAAACCCAGTGGGCAGGACTGGGGCAGGCACAGGACACAGGGGATGGGTCTGCTCACTCTCCCCGAAGGTGGTTTGCGATTCTGGCACCAGGCTTGGGGGCTTCCCGGCCAGATACAAAGTGGGGCAGGAAATAAACCAAATAAGGACAAAACACTGACAGTCCCTTGGGCTAAGCTGGCTGGGTAACAGCCCTGATCATCACTCCTCAGCCACTTACCTGGCTCCCTCCAGCCCATCCCCCTCGCATCGGGCCCCGCTGGCCACAGCCTCCGGCCGGCACTCCACGCAGACCCGCCTCTCTCTCATCAGCTGGCTGCTCCACAAGGGCAGGCGGCAGGCGGCTCCCACCTGCTTCAGGCGGAAGTAGACGCAGTAACTGGAAAGGGAGAGGGAGAGAATTAGCCAGGATGCCAACCCCCCTCTGCAATGGGTTTCTGCTCCCGCAGGGGCGGGGGTGGCCTGTGGTGAGAAGAGAGGCTTGCGTTTGCTGGGGAAATGCTCTATTTGCCTAGAGATAGGCCCAGTGCACACTTTCCTAGCGCTAGCTGACCTCCCTGAAATCCTCAGACTTTAAACCACCAGCTGCTTGAATAACCCGACCAGGATCAGTACTCCATGAGCACGGACTCCACGAGACACTCACAAATCCTCCACTAGCAACGGCTTGATGCTAAAAGCAACCTGGTAGCAGCCTTACCACTGAATGAGAAATCCCGAGGCAGGATAGTCACCCAAATCCTGCCGCCACCTCTGAACCTCACCACGTCCCTGCCAAAGGATCTCCAGTTCAACCCTAGAAGAATCACACCTGCCCACCTCTCCCATTGCTAAGGGGAGTGGATCCTGGCTGCTGCCCGAGCAAAGACAACTGGATTCTAGAGAGGTTCTGCCCTGGGGTTGTATCTGGCATGAGCTTCCCCAGTCAGATGTCCCACAGTCATGCCTAGGATGCCGAATTACCATAAGGAGATGCCGAAATTGCCAGCTCCCCTCTGCTGGCGATGAGATGGCACTGCAATGGGGCACGGCCAACTCATTGCCGCTTTCAGTGCCATGCGGGAGGAGGAGTGGCCAGGTACAGCCACCCCCAGAACAGCCGACCAGTTGCTCTAAACTTGTGCCCCGGGCCAAAGCAACCCTTGAATTGGGGAAACATAAGTGTTGCCTAAAGCCCCTACAAGGCCAAGTTTCCTTATGTAAAATGGGTCTAGAGAGATGCCCTAGTTTAGCTACTGTCTCTATAAGTAACTGCTTCAGCAGAGAGCTGCTTGGGGCAGGTGGTGGAGGGGGACAACTATTAGAGATTCATCCCTCCCTGTGGGATTCATAATCCAAGGCCTCTTATTTGGGTTCCATCTGTTTTTGTGGTTTCCCTGTTTACTCACGAATCCCAGGCACAGCTCTCCAAGGCTGCCACGCTGCTGGCCGACCCAGTAGCCAGGCACACGCCCACCTTCTGCAGCACCTGCATCCCAAGGAGGGAGGGGCGGGTTCTACCTGCAGCCTGCCCCCTTCAGACTCCTCATCCACACAGCTCGCTCCAGCTGCTGCCTTTGGAGATGCAGTTTGGGGTTTGTCTTTACTGCACGTCTCATAACTCCCAAGCAAGGTTCAGAGTGGGAACGTGCCCCTTCAGGCTGGGCAGACACCGCATTCCTGGTTTGATTTGGTTTGAGGGAGGGAAAGGGGAGGATAGGCCAGTCTTTGCCCCAGGAGAACGGTCTCAGCGGGCCAAGGAGGGGACGACAAAGGTTCTGTTCAGGGGACGAGACAGAGCCCGCATGGGACCTGGCTGCTGCTCATCCCTCATTCCCCAATGGCGCGTCAAGGCAGAAGTCCGATCCCCTGCCCTGGGCAGGCAGCGGGATGAGTTTTGCTCCTGATGCTATCATGGCGGTCAGTAATGCTGAGCATTGTCCAGAAAAGGTTCCAGGCAGGAAGAGAGGTATGTCAGCCTCCCAGCGCACTCCACGTGGCAAGGGAAACAGGGGCCACTGTTCCCAAGACACACACTGCGTTGTGCCTGGGTGTTTGTCTCCGAGGGTACGTTGACACAGCCGCTGTAGTGTGAACACGTACCACGGCAACGGGAGGGGTTCTTCCATCCCTGTAGTAAATCCACCTCCCCGAGAAGGAGTAGTTCAGTTGACGGAATCACTCTTCCATCGGCCGAGTGGTCGGGTTAATTACAATAGCACAGGGCGTGAACTTTTTCACAGCCTCGAGTGATGTAGTTAAGCCGACCTAGTTGTCCAGTGTTGACCAGTCCAGGATAAATGGTGAGAGATGGATGGGAGAACTGGACATGCCCACAAACAGTAGAGGGGTTTCTGGACGAGGCTGGACACCAAAGCCGGAGGAGGAGTATAGAGATCAGGCCTGAGGAGCGCAGACAAGCTGAACAGGAGACTCAGGGCGCCCTTGCAGTCAGGACTACACGGGTAGATGCTGCCAGGACAAGCCATAGAACATGGGCAGGATGGGCTGAAAATCAGATGGCTTCTTTTCACACCAGTCCCAGAGATGGAGCCAGTGAGGGAAGAAGGCAGCATGCAACCTGGGCGGTCCCTCTGCCCAAGAAACGGGGTATGCGTGCTGGTGACAGCAGGGAGCCAATGGGTTATGAATCCCAAATGTACCCCAGGTATTTTAAATGTAGCAGATGAAAAATGCTCCCAGCTGGCCACCTCCCCTCCCCACCTACCTGGCCCAGCAGCCATTTGCAGAAAGAACAGGCTGCCTGCTGCAGGGCCACAGGGAAGAGGCAACCTAGCATGCAGGAGAGTTAGGAGCACTGGCTGTGAGGTTGGCCAGCCCCACTGACTTTCCCACTCCCCCTGCAAACAGGAAATCATAAGAAAGGCCGTACTGGGTCAGACCAAAGGTCCATCTAGCCCAGTATCCTGTCTACCGACAGTGGCCAATGCCAGGTGCCCCAGAGGGAGTGAACCTAACAGGCAATGATCAAGTGATCTCTCTCCTGCCAACCATCTCCACCCTCTGACAGACAGAGGCTAGGGACACCATTCCTTACCCATCCTGGCTAATAGCCATTAATGGACTTAACCACCATGAATTTATCCAGTTCTCTTTTAAACTCTGTTATAGTCCTAGCCTTCACAACCTCCTCAGGTAAGGAGTTCCACAAGTTGACTGTGCTCTGCGTGACTGCATCCCAGTCACCCCCGAGGAGCGGGGGACACATTCTGATCAGCAGGGCCTCCCTCAACCAGTCAGGTGACCCCACCGCCACCCTGCACAGCAAAAGGAACCTCCACAACATGCTCTTGTCCAGACAGGCCCCTGCTGCGGATTTCTCCTTCCCCGGAAAGACGATGACCCCAGGTAGAGACAAGCTAGGAGCTGCTCCAGGTGCCCCTTGCAGGCTGGCTCCCTGGCACTGCCAGTGTGGAGGAGAAGGGGAAGAAGGGATGCAGGCAGAGAGGCCACACACTTCAAAGCAAAGCTGCCTGCACCACTGGGGAGATCAGGGCCTGTGCTTTCCCAAAGGCAGGGGGAGGGGAAGCTCTGATCTGAAGCAATTCCCTTAAGTCAGCCAGGGCATTCTGGTTGCTTTACAGCTGTCAGCTTGCCAAGCCTCNGGCTAATAGCCATTAATGGACTTAACCACCATGAATTTATCCAGTTCTCTTTTAAACTCTGTTATAGTCCTAGCCTTCACAACCTCCTCAGGTAAGGAGTTTCACAAGTTGACTGTGCTCTGCGTGACTGCATCCCAGTCGCCCCCGAGGAGCGGGGGACACATGCTGATCAGCAGGGCCTCCCTCAACCAGTCAGGTGACCCCACCGCCATGCTGCACAGCAAAAGGAACCTGCACAACATGCTCTTGTCCAGACGGGCCCCTGCTGCGGATTTCGCCTTCCCTGGAAGGACGATGACCCCAGGTAGAGACAAGCTAGAAGCTGCTCCAGGTGCCCCTTGCAGGCTGGCTCCCTGGCACTGCCGGTGTTGAGGAGGAGAGGAAGAAGGGATGCAGGCAGAGCGGCCACACACTTCAAAGCAAAGCTGCTTGCACCGCTGGGGAGATCAGGGCCTGTGCTTTCCCAAAGGCAGGGGGAGGGGAAGCTCTGATCTGAAGCAATTCCCTTAAGTCAGCCAGTGCATTCTGGTTGCTTTACAGCTGTCAGCTTGCCAAGCCAAGCCTCCTCCTCCTCCAAGGGGCCTTCAGGTTTTTGTCCCCCCCCCCGCCCCCTTCTGTTTGAAGAGGTGATTAAGGCTCAAATAAACCTAGCTGCTGGGAATGGCCAGGAAAGGAACCTAAGGCAGACAAGCAACTGCAGCCAGTCGAGGGGCAGAACGACGGCAAACGTTTCTGACATCTCTCTCCGCGCAGAGTGGAAGCCCAGGCACCCATGTGCATAGAGCTGCTGGATTTGTGTGTGTCAGCACCCAGAGCGTTCTCCCTGCACACTCTCCCTTCACAGCACACCAGCTGCCACGGCTGCAAAGAAAGTGCCATGAGAGTCTGTGGGTAAAAATAACGGAGACGTGCACACCTGCGAGGAGGTGCAAGCGACAGCTGCCGTTGCCTAGGCCTGGCTGGAACAGGAAAGCAGCCGCCGTGCCCTGCGCGGATTCCCACTTTCTGCTCCACTTGAAGGTTTCAAACACTCATCCAAGGGAATTTCAGGAAGGAGACAGTGCAGCAACGCAGCTCCCATGGCGGGGACAGCGCCATGGAGGACAGCAAGGTGCTTTTCCACTGTATGAGGGTTGGGAAACTGCTCCCCAAAATGATCGTTTTGAATGCAACCATCTTCCCCCAGATTTCACAGGAGCTTTGTTGTGAGGGTGTTTTTGCACATTTAAACCACTTCTGACATCAATCAAAATGCAAACGCCTCTGTTCTCTTGGGCTTGGACGTGTGGCTCTCAGAGTGACCTGCGGGGTGCGAACAATTCCGTCCTGGGAGCTCCCGCTGGGGTGAAACCAAAGAGAAACAGAACCCCTTTAAGAAGTATTGAAACGGCAACTGCTCCAGTGAGCGATAAGGTAGCACAGATTGGGTGCGACAACTGCTGTAGCCATAGGTGCAGACCCGCCTCACACCCGGCAGCCGGCAGGATGCAGAGGTGGTAGAACGCACTTCTGTTTTCATTCCCTCGTCCACACAGACATCTCCTCCTCCAGGCAGCGCTAAAACCCTTCCGAGCACCTCGCCAATCAGATCCCTGCAAGCTGTGCTGAGCCCCGCCTCATGTAACGATCCCAGCCCTCTGCCCCTCGCTCTGCACAAACCCAACTCGCCCAAGCACAGCGCTGCTTGTGACAAGGGGATTTACAGCCCGGGGGCTAGTTAATCAGCTACCCTGTGGCTTATCGTTACAAGGGGGGAGGCTTACAGCTAACTAGGAAAATCCTAGACAGATAAAAGAAAAGAGATGAAAAAGCCCATTAAGATAATCTGGCCCATCTCGCTTCCAATTTAAGATACAGTCCCCCAAGACAGAGCACATCAGACAATAAACTGACTACACCAGCTCTAAAGAAGAACTCAATCCTTTTGCTTAAAGGGATTCACCTGCAAATCCATCAGGATGCATCTGTCAATAGTTGAGCAGTTAGAAACCACTCTCTGGGCCAGATGTTCAACTGGCATAAGTCAGCATAGCTTGACTGAAGCAAGACCAATTGACACCAGCTGGCAATCTGGACTGGTGTCCCCCCCCTGCATTCTCTGTGGAGATGGAGCACGAAGTCACCCCTTGAGCCAGTCTGCACTGGAGCTGGTTTGAACGCAGGGGTCCCAAGGCCCGCCTCGCCCCTGCACCCCAGAAGTCAGGTCTATGCTGTTTGTGACACTCTGCTCTAGCCCCAAGATTGTTTTCCATAGGTCATGGCATACTCAGCATGGACACGCTCAGAAGCCTAGCATGCAAATGATGCATTTCAGACCCACCTTGTGTAACGCGGTCCCCAAGGCAGCGGTTCAGCGTTTCCTAATTAACAGCAGATGTGCTTTTGGGAACAACATTGGTAACAATGATTTTTCATCAGCGTGATGGATTTGTGACTGTACTTCTCACCCACGCCTTTAAGAGGCTTTCAGAAGGGGCATTTGCAGCTCACATCCTGCGACAGTACTAGATGGCTGCCTATATCCACTGGCCAACACCACTGAGAATGTCGAGATACAAATAAGTCTCACTTGTTAAATAGTTTTTTCCCCTATGTGTGTGATCTCTGTACTTCTAGAAGTAAAGGAGGATCGCGTTAATCGGAACCAAGCATAAGCCCCGATCCTGCAATCTGTTCCATGCGGGCGGAACAAAGCAACATCACGTACTAGCTGGCTTCTCCCACACGACTCCGCCCAGGTCCTTCCCCCGAGATGTGACACCCGCTACTACAGTTCTCTCCTCTCCCTGCCAGTCCGTGGCAGTTTGCAGATGAGCAAATCATACAGAGCAAATAAATTAACCGGACAAATTTAATCCCTTCTCCTCCTGGAACACTTACAAGCAGGTCACGGTCTAGTCGAGATCCGAAATGACTTGCACATCTTGTTTTAGCTCTCTGGATCGACCGTGAACACTCCTCTGTGACTGGTCACTATTTGCTCTTTCGTTTCGATTGGTCAGCCAGATCACATGGCACAGTTTCCATGCGTGGACTGAAGGGGTGACCACCAGTGCAAATTCTAGCATTTGCGTATTTAAAGCGCGGTTTCCGGATAGACTCGCCTCGAAGCCCGGTAGCAGCACCGTGCACTCAATGCCACGGCTGATGGGATTGCGTGATCATCGGAAATGCCCACAAGGACACGTGGGGGAGTCACGGGCTCGCCTGCTTCCAAACACGGGTGGTTCCAGATATGCTGGCAATTCTACAGATTTATCAGAAGTGCCACAAGCTACTGTCAGAATTTAACACCCCCCAGGAGAACCTGCAAGGTAGCTGTGGCAGCAAGACTAGAGGTGAGGGGCAAGCAAGCTTGGTAGGGACTGTGCGGAAAGTCCCTAGCAGCCCGTGGTACGGCAGAGCCCCAGTGAGGCCGAAGGGACAGGGCTTTCTTCAGTGCTGGAACGGGATTCCTGAGACGACAGCACAGAGCCCCTCAGAGAAGAGTCTCCCTGTTGAGTTAGCAGCACAGGCTGCAGCAGCTGCCAGGGGGCTGGGTGAGGAGAAGCCGAGCTGAAGAGCAACACTCGGTGGGGAGCAGGGTCTTGTCCAGCCTCGTTCTTAACTTGACCTGGCTCTCCCAGTGTCTGCCTTTCCACCTCTCTGCTGCTGGCAATCAGAATGCAACTGAAAATTAACCTACGCTAGGAAACATCCCAGGAGGGCCAGTCCCGCCCTGGCAGGGAAAGGGACTTGATGCCCAACACGTCTTTCCACCGCTCTCAGAGAACTCCTGTGAGCTGATTTCTTTAGCCAGGAGGCAAGTCTGCCTGATGCCCTTCCATTGCCCAATATTACCCTTGCCCTAGAACCAGATCAAAGGAGAGTCCAGGGAGCTACGAGGGTCACAGCCCAACGGGCCTGGGGGTGCCTTGGTGCAGGAACACGTCTGGACTCCCAACAAGCTGCACAAGTTCTCCTGAGCGTGCAGCGTCCTATACCCAGCACACACTAATCCAGTGTCCTTCAAAGGAGGAACAATTCAGGTCACCAGGAGATGGCCACAAAGCCAGTCCTCACGCTCCTGGGGTCCCAAGCCAGGACACAGCACAGTCATACCATACATGGGGCAGCTGGCACCACCACTTCAGTGCCATGGGAGGGGTGGGACCCTCAGGCCAACGCTGGCTGGCCGCCAATGTTTCTGCAGCAAGGGCACGCCATGAAGAAATGTCTAAGAGCGAACAGGAAGAACTTATCTTTCCCTGGCTGTGAGCTTCTTCCAGCGCAGCTGCCCCAACGCCCGTGAATAGGCCTGTATGGGGTCCCTGCATTGGGATAAACCTTGGTGGGGTTGAGTCTATCACCCCCAAACAGACTCTGCTTCAGGCCCATCTCTCCTGAGACCTCAACACTCACGAACTTCGGGGAGGTTCAGATCCAGAACTGGCCCCTTTCTACATACCAGGCTGATCCCAAACTCTGGCTATGAACACCCCGAACCTTTGGCTGGTTCACATTCTAGATCCAGACCTGGAGACGTGGGCCTGTCTCTAATGAACAAACAATTGCAGCTGAGTTTTGCAGGGTCTTTCATGCAAAAACCACTTCCTGATGCATCACAAAAAAGAGCCCAGTGGCAGATGAGGCCTCAGATCTTCTCCCGCCTGCTAAGAAACTTCCCCAATCATCCCCCAGGGGCTCCCCATTCCCACTCAGCCGTTCTCCCCCTCCCCCATAAAACCCTTCCCAATTCTTTCCAGCTTTCCTCCTACCCTGACCAGCCGTTCCCCCATTTCAGAATCCCAGATCTGTCTCCTGGGCTGGCACCAGAGAGAACTTCCCTGGCAGAGGGCAGGATGCCTCGCTACAGCTCTGCAACAGAGGGGGCCGAGAACACAGTCATTGGACCGGAGGCGATTTGTAAATAAGAAGGGTTTTGTTCCATGTGCTGTTTCCAGCCCTGAGGGCTCAGCGCCATTCAAAAAGGACCCGCTAGTTTGCTTTTATTCATTCATTCCAGACAGCCTCTTCTCTCCTGACCAAGGGAGAAAGGGGCCGGAGCAGGGCCCCAGCTACGAATAGCTCTGTCAGGAGTATAACCTGAGCTCTGCTGGGCTGTTGTTATAACTGGGCTTTTCTTAGGTCCCAGCGAGGCAGTGTGAACTGACCACAGCACTGGGAGCCAGGGACACGAGGTTTCTGCTCCCAGCTCAGACGCTGTCTCCCGTTGAGTCTTGGTGAACTCGCTTAGCAGTGCCTCGGTTTCCCGATCTGGATGAGGATAACAGGGGCTGGGAGGATTAACTAACATTTGTGCAGTGCTTTGCAGACGTGAACGTCGCAGAATTAAAAGCACAACGTACTATTATTAACCCCCCTGGCTGAACCCTGAATGCCAGCAAAATGTCTCTGTGTTAATAAGAACTCTTATCTAGCACCCTACACAGGAGCATCTTTAGCCCGATTTTACAAGTGGGGAACTCGGGCAGAGAGCAGAAGTGACTCGAAGGTCACACAGCAGACCAGTGGCAGAGCTGAGGGTAGGACACAGGTCTCCTGAGCCCTAATCTGGAGATCTTGCCCCTAGGCCCCGGCACCTCCCTATTATTAATGGAGAGCACAAAACAGAACAAGTTATGCCACGAGCAGCGTCTCTGGAAAGGAGCTGAGGAGCTCCCAGGAGGAGGATGCCAAGGGCATACACATACGGCAGCCGCCCCGGTATGGAAGGGAGCTGGACGGTTCTCCCAAAGGTTCTGAAGGGAAGAACGAAGGCTTTAGAAGCACATGCCTGTGGTCTATGCCTGTCTTCAGGGATCCAGGATGTAGATAGGTTAGATGAGCTGTCCTAGCCCTGCTACATAGAATCTCAGAAATGTAGGGTGGAAGGGACCTTGAGAGGTCAGCTAGTCCATGGCCCTCTGCTGAGGCATGACCAAAGAAACATAGATCATCCCCTCCAGGTGTTGGTCTAACCTGTTCTGAAAAACCTCCAGCGTCAGGGAGTCCACAACCTTCCTTAGGTAACCTGCTCCAGTACGGACGTTTTTTCTAACATCCAACCTAAATCTCCCTTGCTGCAGATTAAGCCCATCACTGCTTGTCCTACACGACGTGGCTACGAAGAGCAAACGATCCCCCTCCCCTTTATAAACAGCCTTTACATATCTGAAGACTTATCAGTCTGAAGACTTCACTCTGCTTTTCTCAAGACTAAACATTCCCCAGGGTTTGTAACCTCCCCTCGTAGATCAGGATTATTTTTGTTGCTCTGCTCTGGATTCTCAGTAGAAACAGGGATGGAGGTTTGAGCAATCTCCATCACCAACATACCTAAAGTTAAGCTTCCACAGTCATCTTTAGCTGCTTAAATACGTGGCCTAGTTTTCAGAGATACCGAGGACTTTTGACTCTCATGGACTTCCCTGGAGGCTGTTGGGAGTTCAGAGCCTTTGACAAACAGGCTACTAACGGAGCTGTGCAAGGCCCCAATTTAGCAAAGCAGTTAAGTACATGGCACCGAAATAGAAAGGACTTTGGCACGTGCTGAGGTGCACCATTGGACTGGGGCCCAAATATGAATCTAGGAGCCTCACTTGAGGCACGGAGAAGGAGAAAGAATCGCCCCTCTTCTCCAACCTGGCTGTGTGCAATGTCTCTGAAGACACCCCTCAGCAGAGAGCGCCGTCCCTTTTAACGGAAGGAGAATTCATGCAGATCTAGTTCCCTCCCCAAACTCGGCCCAGGTAATGACCATGCTGGAATCACAGACATTAGACACCTATTAGCTCATCTGTCCATCTCTCAGGGGCCGATGCAGGATTGGTGCTTATGACACATTTAGCAGCGCTTGTCCGAGAAGAGCCAAGATACAATGCTGATTTCCCTGCAGAGTATTTGGGGAGGACTTCAGGGTCAGTCACTGTCTTCTCCTCTCCATACAGGAGGGCGGCGTTTATTCTGCAGTTCTTACTTAAGAGTCAGGCTGAGCCAGGTCAGCAGTGCTTGTCACAGAAAGAATCACCCTGAGAAGGGGACAGTGTGCTCCGTGATGTGCCTCACCTACCTTGGCTGCTTCTCCTTCGCCAGCACGTGAGGTCTTCTCCAGGGGTCCTTAAAGTCCCTTTTAAAGGAACCTGGCAAAATCTTAGCCACCTCTGTCAAAAGAGCACAGGGGGTGCGGAGAGGAGGGATGCAGAAGGTTAGAAAACAATGCCCGGCAGAGGGGTTCAATCACAGAGACAGAGCTAAGAGGGCACAGAAAGCGAATTATTAGGAGCATGGCCTGCTTGGTGCCTACTCCCAGGCTCTGGGAAAGTGGGGGACTCAGACCAGCAGGGAAGGGAATAATGTCCATTGCAATTAGTGATATTAATGCGAATATGGGGCATGATTCAAAGCTCACTCATGTAATGGGAGTCTTTCCACAGACTTCCTTGACTGAATTTAGATCAGGCCCATTTTTGTTACTGTTACCAACTTACACCGTATGGCAAATCTCAAAGCAGCCAAGTATCATTAACCCCGTTCTACAGATGGGGAAACTGAGGCACATGGAGAATTCAAGTCTGGCCCAATGTCACACAGCTAGTCAGTGGCAGAGTCAGGGTTTGAACCCATCTCTCCTGACTCCAACACCCCTGCTCTAACCACTAATTCACATGCCACAGCCCTAGTTTAAGGACAAATTCTCAACAGACCAGCCAAAAGGAACTGGTCTCAAAGATGGGAATTCCAAACAGAGGGGGGGGGAAAATGGATGCTGTTCAAACATGTATCCATTTACCCCTGGTGTATTTTGCATGGTGCTGAAGCAAAGGCTGGATGGTCTCCAACAGAGGTCCCCTTTGCCACATTCCTGCACGTGGGATATCAGGATTACTCCCATGTCAATATACGGCAATACGATACAAACACAGGATCACCGTGGATACAACAGAGCCTCTGCCTACCTGCAGCTGGAGGTGCAGGCTCTCAGCTTTGTGCCCACAGATGAACTGGGGTGGAAAACATGAATGCAAAATTTGCAGATGCACTAGTGTTTGGCCCGATTTGGGCCAGTTTAGCCTAGAATCTTAATCTTTAAATGTGACCCACAAATTCTTTAGAGAAAGTGAAATCTGGAAAGAGACAAAGGGAGGGACTGTAGAAGGTTTTAATAACAATCAGGATTTTCTTGCTGAAATCGGGTGTCATCTTGAGAGGAACAATAGTCCAGTGGCTAGAGCACTAGCATAGGACTCAGGAGACACAGGGTCGAGTCCCCCCTCCACAGGCTCTCCGTGTGACCCGGGGCAGGGGCAAGGCACTTAGGCTAGGTCTACACTACCCGCCTGAATCAGCGGGTAGAAATCGACCTCTCGGGGATCGATTTATCGCGTCCTGTCGGGACGCGACAATCGATCCCCGAATCGACGCTCTTACTCCACCAGCGGAGGTGGGAGTAAGCGCCGTCGACGGGAAGCCGCAGAGGTCCATTTTGCCGCTGTCCCTACAGCGGGGTAAGTCGGCTGCGATACGTCTAATTCAGCCACGCTATTCGTGTAGCTGAATTTGTGTATCTTAAATCGACACTCCCCCCCCATAGTGAAGACCTGCCCTTAGTCTCTGCCTCCATTCCCCATCCCTAACAGCACAGCCCTGCCTCCCAGGGGGATTGTGAGGATAGGTACATTAAAGCTGTGAGATGCTCAGCTGTGGACCATAAAAGTACATACAGTAAGACATCTTCAGCTTTTTAAAGTGCAACACAGGAAAACTATCCACACAGGGAGAGTTTCTCATGATAGTTTAACTTCATTCTCACTGTGGGTAGCAACGTGTCATGAGAACCTGACGACACCATGTAGGGCTTTATACCTCAGTTACCTGTCTACGCTACAATTGCTGCCCTAGTCAGGGAACCTGGTTACTGCACAGTTTCAATTAGAAGTGTAGAGGGAAGCTGTCTATAGCGGAGGCAGTTTTGCCTAGTGGATAGAGCACTGGGACTCAGGCAAACTAGGCTATATTCCCCATTATGCCACTGACCTTCTTGGTGACCAGAGGCAAGTCACTCCACCGCTCTGTGCCTCAGTTTCTCCATCTATAAAATGGGGATAATGTACTGACCTCCTTTGTAAAGTACTTTGAGACCTACTGACGCAAAGTGCTATAGAAGAGCGAGACATTATTAATTACTACTAACGTCTTTTTAATCCAGTTAGAAGGAACACAATTAAGGGTCCATCCACACTGCAAATTGGAACAACTGTAACCATGTTGGGGAACTAATCTGCTGTGTTGTTGTGGTCATCAAGTGTCATGACTGACCTGTAATTCAGAGGGTAGGTGAGCCATAGCCTATGGTTTTCCAGTTCTGTTTTAACCCAAGTTTGCCACGTGCAATGGCCAGGCAAGCTGCGTTTAACCTGGTGCTAACAGAGACCATTTTTTGCCACATGTTAAAAACAGCGCCCTCTTGCAGCTAAAACGCTTTGCCGTCCTTTCATCTTCCAGCTCCGTTGCAGGGACTGTGCTGGGATCGCACAGGGCAAAGCAGCTCCCGTCACATCCGAGCTGTGCTGAACATCACAATGGGTCATGGGAGCGTTTGTACACGGCAGACGGGCGCAGAGACCTTTCCCCACACGCTTCGCTTTACCTTTAGCCGTATCACAGGCAGGGTTCTCCCCAAAGCACCCTCTCCGCTGCTTGAGGTCCGGACAGGGGGTCCCTCCATTTCGGGGTGGGACAGCGACTTGCCGAGTCCGGTCTTGGCTACCGACCCCACACAGGGAGCTGCACTCACTCCAAGGGCCCCAGGGCCGCACCACGCAGTGGATGGCTGCTAGATAATGAGATAAAAAAAGCGGGGAGGCAGGGGGAGGGGACAGAGAATGAGAGACAGATGGAGGGAACGAAAGCGAGAGGTGGGAAATAGGAACAGATTGAACCAGAGAAAGAGAATGAGCAACAGGAAGAGAACACGAGAGGGGGAATAAAGGAGTGTGTGAAAGAAGAACAAAGAGGGAGGACGAGAGATCAGTAGGGCAATAAAAGTGGACACCAAACATTTCCCATCCCCTGTCCAACAGAGAGTAAGAGCCCGACCTTCTTAGCAGCACCCTTGATGACCAGCTCATTTCTGAGTCAGACAGCAGCATACAGAGACAGAGCAATGAAAACCCTGCGGATTTAGAGGAGGCCAAACAGACCAGGAACCCAGTCGATCAATAAAGCCTCCTGTCTCCATTGGCAAAACATTCTAACTTTCCTGCCTTCTGACTCACTGCATCCATCTCTCTGCATCTCTCCCACTCCCTCTGACTGTTCCCACCACGCTCGGCCCTCCTGCCTAGACTTCCCATCGGGTCCCACATGGCAGGTAACCTTTGCCAGGAGAGCCCGCCTCTGTAGCGCACCCAGCTGTGTGAAATGGAAACTCGGGAAACGTTTGCCTCTTAGCGGGGCCTTGCAGGGCAGCTCAATCCCAGCGCTTGTCAGTTCACGCTATTCAGCGGGCGGGCATGTGACCTGCCAGCAGTACCAAGGGTGGCAGGCGACGGCAGGAGAACCAGAAATCCTGAGATAGTCACACACAATGCAGCAAGGCCCAGGGGGCAGTCAGCAGTAAATACAAGGTCTACTCCCAGATGGGAATGGATGTACTATATCTACACAGCCCCTACAGCACAGGAGCCTCCTAAAATTCAGATCTATCATGCAATTGGGAGGAGGGAAAAGGTTTAAAGGTTTAAACCAGCTCCCATGATTTTACCCTCAAGTCTCAGAAAAGCCCCAGATATGAAAGCCCCAGCACCTGGAGTCCTGTGATCACATGAGAATAGCAACTTTTTAAATTTAATTTAAAAAAAAAAAAAAAGGAGACAACATCTAATCCTCATGGCTGCGAAGAAAAGCTTGAAAATGTGACCCTGGCAGGATACAATGCCAGAAGGCAAATAAAAAGAACCCAAAAGCTGTTATTTCTAATAATCTCGTGGGGGGGGGAGGGAGGAGGAGGAGGGAGGCTGACTCATGGCTTTGAATGCTTGGGGCTAGTGACACTGATTTTAGGAAGAGAGAATAGGCCTAACTCAGCACTGCATTACTCTAGTTTTCCCTGTGAATGCAGCTGAAATATACTGGTGTAAAACTATGGTGGTGAATCAAGCCCTATATTTGTTGTTTATTGCATTAAAAACTGCGCCAGATTCTCTACGGGCATAAGTGGGCACAGCGCAATGCTCCGCTGATTCCAGTTCAGTTGTGCCCATTTCCCCTAGCAGAGAATTGGTCTCCCAACACTGAATTAAGCAGGTGTGGTGCATTTGGGTGGTTCCAGACAACATGCAGCATGAAACTGGTATGCAGCAGATGAACAATAGACAAACTAGGGTTCATGTTATTAAATGCATCTCATGCAAACGGTCAAACACTCATGATAGTGCTGAAGCAGACATTCAATGACAACTGTATCATCTCAAATGTTAATGAGGATGATGTCTCAAACGATAATTGAATGAAATGCTAGTTACAACATTAAACATTGCAGAAAAGATGGAATGGTTATGGGTAGGCCTCCAAGAGTTCTGTGGTTCAGTCAATCTCTTGTGTAAGAAAACAGTCAGGCACACAGAATATTGCAAAAAGTAATCTGGATGTATGTACAAATGTGACAACAAACAGGTAACTCGAATCACCCAGATTCCCTCTGATTGTAACAAGATGCAAGGAGACCAGAACATATCCCCAATCCAGAAGTACTAGTTCATATTAACTCTAATCCTAGAGATTCATCCATTCATGCCAAACCAAGATAAAGGCAGGTGCATACAGCCCATAATCAGACGTTAGGAAAATATCCGTATTAAAGAGCAAGAATCCACCCTCTCTCTCCCCGTCCCTGTCCTTTCCCTGACATTTTCAGCCTGTTTACAGGTCAAGGCTTCAGCAATTTTGAAACATGCTCTCCCAGAGTCAGCTCTCTGTTTAATACTCGATGATGCTCATTTTAAGTCATTAATAGCAAATAGCAATCTCACTTGTAAAACACTTCCAACAGTCTGAGACTTGGTCTTTATTCGGCTCGCTTGGACATGGGAATTACTTGTGCCTACTCGTGAAGTCTTGAATCTCAATTCCAACTAACCAGCAATTAACTGCAAATTAAAAAAAAAAAAAAAAAAACCACCACACACACAACTGAGTTTAAACCTTTAAAAATCCTTTAAGATGAAAGAGCCATTGTCGGACCTTTGAACCTTGTCAATCAAAACCATAAGTTAACAATTAAAGAATTGTTACCCCTCTGATAATTAAAGAATGGCTTTCTAAGACCATCTGATTCTATATCAGGTTAGCACGAGTATCAAGGCTGGTGATATCATGTTAGCAAGGGTGTATTTCTAATATACACACACATTAGGGACTTGCATCTGCAAAAGGATGGTTAGATACATAAATGTCCCTTTGCAATTATAAACACTCAACTTGCACCCACTTTCCATGAGAACTGTGCACTCTAATTGGGCATCCAATTTCACATACATCTTCATACATGCAGTTGTATGCACGCATTTGTCCAAGTCAGGCCCTACCAAGGCAACTTCATTAAATGATTATTATCAAACATTTATACCATGGGAGTGTCTAGAGGCCAAAGCGGTCAGAGTCGCATCGTGCTAGGTGCTGTACAAACACATAAAATGACCGTCCTGAGCAAACGTGGATGTTACTTTGGTTCCTCTGGATCCTTGAGATGAACAGGTGCAAAAACACCCATTAGGTGAACTTTGTAATGGGAGTAGCAACCCCTCCCCCCACCACCACCTTGATTTGGTATCATTTTACTTATCAAAACAGGTGGCCCCCAATGGCAAATAAAAGCCCAGGTGCTTAGATACCTGACTTATCTGCAGGTTAAAGGGGTTCCTAACAACCTTTACAGCTTGGACAGAAATCGGAGAACAATTTAACATATGGTCTCTAGCAGTAACAAGGGAGGGCTCTTAGGAATTGACTTGTGGTGAACGGCCTATGCTGCTGCTTAGAGAGGGCACGGTGTCCTACGGGGAGCAGTGGTGGAGCCAGCCCGGGGAGGAAGGTGGGGGAGGGAGAACGGGACACGATGGTGGCACCTTCAATTATACCCACTGGCCTGCTAATTTTACATGTTACCATACCTGTGTATTATCACCAAACACACACAGTAATGCAGCAACTATTCACTGGGTGCCTCCTCCTCCACCCCCACTGAGATGGCACCAGCCACCTGCCCTGCACCTCAACTCTAATCCTGGCTTGGCGCAGAGGGGAGGCCCCCGGGGGGAGCAGAAGGGGGAAGAAGAGAGAAGAGAGAAGGCTGGAGAGTGAGTCTGCCCCACACCTGGAAGCAGCAGCAGCTCCTGTCCTGCAGGGCCGGGTCCGGCTCCCCACTCCGGGCGTTGCAAGCTGGTGCATGGGGTCGCAGTACCATTCAGGTTTGGCCAGGATGGATGGAGGGGTGGCTGAGCCAAACTTGAGTGAGTGGCATTATAACATGACCACGCCACCTGACCCTGCGTGTCATGTCACAATGCCCAGAGCAGGAAGCCAGGCCCTGACATCACTTGGCTGTTGTAACTGCTGAAAAACCACCTCTCCTGGCTTCATTTCCAACTGGATCTCTTTGGGAGCCTTTCCCTTCCAAAAGGAAAGGGGATGCATTCACACTGGGGACTGCAATGGAATTACTGTATTGTGTTCCAGTTGGACCTACAGACCACAGGACCCGGTTGGGCCAGTCAACCCTACCCACCCACTCAGCAACAGAACCCATTCCTGATTCTCTCTCTCTCTCTCTCTCTCTGACTCTGCAACTCTTCCTCTGCATCTCTGCATTTGAGAAGAGAGAGAGAGAGTCCAAACACCCTAGGAGCTCCTTGCTGACTTGCTCCAAGCAGGGCTGGCGTCATGGTGACCGGAGAACTTGCTACTTCCCCCAGCACATTGATCAGAGACTCTCCAGCTCGTCCTCCAAAGGAGGGGTCCACGACAAACAAACTTCCTTTCAAAGGGATGCTGTGGACTTAGACCCCCGTCTTGCAATGGGATTCTCTAGCATCTTAAGACTGTACGGTGCCCCAATGACTTCACTGGGGGTCCATGCAAGCAGAGGGGTATCTCCTGAGAGGGGAGGCCCCCAGCTTCAGGAGTGTTTCCAGGAGCTCTCCCTCTCCGCCAAGGGGACGGTTTCCCTGAAACCAGCGGAGCCCAAGCTCAGCGGCTCACAGCTGAACTCGCCAAACCTTTTGACAGCGAATCTGTTTCTAACCCAACAAGGTGCGGTTACATTGTTCACAGTTTCCCGACCCTTTTATTCTTGGGCAGAGGCCACTGCTCTGTAATCCATCTGAGTTGTGACTGGGCTAATCTCCGGGGAGAATAGGGAGGGCTTATTGGCACTGTTTTCTCCCATGAGCACGGTGACTGACATGCCCGGCATGGGCACTTGCTCTGCCCCCGAACAGCTTTGCATGCGTGTGTGGGAGGGGGGGGGGGGTCCCCTTTGCAGTGGGGGGAGGGGGAGTTGTGCATCACCGCAAAACGCTGCATTAACCGTTCACCTCTGCAGGCCTCTGCTTAAATCCCCCAGACTGACGGCCCAGCCTCCAGGCAGATCATATTCCCTGCCCAAGGCCTGGCACAGTTCTGGTCTCTCTCAGCAGACCAATGGGACTGCGACAGAAGAGGGACCACTGCAGGGCACGAATGAGGTGCGAGACGCCCACCAACCAACCATATTTATTCCATCACACCTGCCCACGCCGGGTCAGATTACACGCCTGACGCACCAGCCATCACACAGGGTCGCTCTGAAACACCCACAGCGCCAGCACCAGCTGGGCTTCACCGCTGTTCCCTCTGCTCCCATTCTGGTGCACCCAAGGAGCAGAGAAGGACTTGGCTGACAGCGTAAGTGCCTTGGGGGGTATAAAGGGAAGAAATCAGCAGCGGCTCTTTACTTCCAGTGGGGGGGATGAACTAAAGTCTCCCCTCCACCCCGACACTTCTATCCAGTGAACCACAAATGTAGCTTCCCTCACAGGAACTCAGCCCGCAAATCCTTCCCACCATCACCCAGACTTGGACACTGGTCAAAACACTGAGGATCATACAGCTCCTGTGGGCTTCATTGGGAGCCAGAGGGAGGGAATCACACCCCATCTTTCTAATATTTACCCCCCTTGTTAACATCTATACCCCCTCAGAGTACAGGTGGCATAGGAATGGACACAGTCTGTTTGCACCTAACTTGATGCATTTGGAATCAGAAGCAACTGTAGCAAACTACTCACCATAGTTCCACTCCACGCGGAGCGCATTTCCGCCTTCCTTCCCACTCTTCCCCTTGAGGGGAGGGGAGAGGCAGCGTTTGCCCAGACTGCCTGTTCCACACTTGACTACGTCCGTGTCACCATAGGAACCACGTGTGAGAACCGAGCTGCTATCCCACTGAACGCCATTCACCAGCTCTGCAGAGGCCACGGATGGGCTGGGGAGGGGAGGAGCAGCAGACGGGAGGGTGGGTCTTGGGAAAGAAGGCAGGTTGTGGGGAGGAGGATTTCCACAGTTGAGTGGGGCAGGCTGGAATATCAGGTTTCAGTAGAGGGACTCAAAAGTAGCAGGCAACGTTGGTGGGGGATTATTCTGAACCCCTGGATACCCAGAGGCATTCCACACTGCATGAAAGGTGAACTCCCTTGAGTAGCTCTTCAATATGGGGCCAAGCCGATGCCTCACTGCTACCCATAGCCTCAGTCTTGATCTCACACACACAGACCCAGAGGGGAGCGGCTAGCGGAAGTGCCCTTGACTTATTCTAGCTATGGGCCCTACCATCATCTGTGCCTTTGTCACCCCAGGCAACCCCACATCTGATTGTGAGGTCACATCCACCGCCACCCTCCAGAGATTCCAACTCCCAGCCCGGCCACCCGGAGAAGTTGCAGCACCTGCCTGCTGCAGCCCTTTATGTGGCCATGGGAGTGGAGTGCCCAAAGAGGAGAAGCAGCACTCATACCGTTCATCATAAACTTGCAGATTGCAACCAGGAGCTTCTGGCTTTGAACTCTCTGGAACATCCTGGGCCTTTTTGTGGTGCCCAGACCTGACTTATTCCCAGCATTTGTTATCTCATTGTGGATCAGCTGCCTTCCATGCCAACCAAACAGCACCAGGCTGTCCCCTCGTGGGAAGCGCATGGCTGACTGCCACAAAGCACAGCATGAAGGACACACTCGGGTTCAAATGCTCGTGGCCCAAGAAGACAGCAATGTGGATGTGGCCAGGGTGGGGTTTTTAAAACTTGCTTGGAACATGAAACACGTGAGTCGGCTGGAGCCCTCGTCCTGGGGCTGTCAGCCTCCTGGTCAATCAGTCGCGTTGGAACATGTAACTGGTGGCTCCTTAGACATTAGACATTCCCCAACCACAGGGCCTGCCTGCCTCCAGCAGACCTTCTGCTATCTTTGGTCCCACCCAAGCTAACTGCAAAGTGAGCTCAGGCTCTTTGTGAAACATGGAGAGAGAGAGAATAAGCATCAAGAGCGAGTCATGTCACAGAGGGAGGAACAAACAGAAAGAGAACTTCTAATTACTGGCAGCTCTTCAGACCTGCAGCACAAGTTTCACTCTGTGTTTGTTCTCATTTCCACATTGGGGAGATGAGGGTCTCCCTCCCCAGCAGCTGGCACATTGCAGACATCTGTTCTTGCCTACAGGCACTGCTCCAGGACAAGAAATCCTCGCTCAGCTCTCGCTAAGCAAGGGGGCTTGGGAGAAAGGAAGGGGTAGGGAACGTTCTCATTGCAGTCATTTTTCTCTTGTTCACTGATGCTAGAACTTTCCACTTCCTAGTTCATTCTTCAGTTAAGCTAGGGAGATTGAAGCAAGTGTCCTGACGTTCGTGCACCATGGAGTAGCATGCCAGTGTCTGCACCGCCAAGAAAGATCTACAGGAGCGGGTCAACTGATTTGGGCTTGCACTATGGGGCTAAAAAGAACAGTGTAGACTCAGGCTAGAGCCTGGGCTCTGAAACCCAGCAAGGTTGCTGGGTTTCAGAGCCCAGGCTCCAGTTTATTTTGTCAGATGGAAGGACGGGGGGGGGGGGGGAGTATTCAGTAGAGCAATGTTTTGATGAATGGAATTCAATGTGGTTTGCTGCAGAATTAAAAACAGAACTCCAAACACAATGTCACCTCTGAGTTTAAGAAAACAATACATCTCTAATCCCCAAATAAAACTTTTCATTTGGTAAACTGTTTAGATTTAGAACTATTTGCCTATAAATATTTACATTTAATAATTGGGCCACACTATTTGCAGCACATACACCCAACTTCATCCCTTCCTCCGGTTTGTTTTTTTAACCCTTTTGAATACTTCCTGATGCTCTGAAATATATTTGGAGACCAGTTTTTGTTTTCTTCACATTTTCGTGGGTCAGATCTTTAACCTGTTATCCACTAACAGCTTGAAATGTGTACTTGGTGGGACTGAGATTCAGATGTGCACGCACTTTCTTTATTGTGTGTATCTTCTAGATTAATACACAGCCTTACTTCAACAGACTAATGTATTGTCGTAATACATAGATCTCATGCAATGGATTGTATTTTCCTAATAAAAACAAAGTTATTTGTTATATATTTAAATGATACAAAAGGTGGAAATCAGGGGGGAAACAAAACAACAACAACAACAACCAAAACACATGAGTACTACTTTTTGTAATACCCAGGATTTTTTCAGTAAAAATCAGTTTAAACTGAAAACGAAGGGGCTCAGGGATATTCCAAAGAGCAAAGTAAAAATCATGCATGGGAAGAATTGCTCCTAGTCATTACACATGCAAATGCAGAACCGTGCACTAGCAACTCTATATAGAAAGTGATTGAAGAACCCGTCCAGTACGTCAAAGGCAAAAAGGTAAAGACGAGGTGCCAATTTAGTGGATTTCAATGTACACCTCTACCCCGATATAACGTGACCCGATATAACACGAATTCGGATATAACGTGGTAACGCAGTGCTCTGGGGGTGGGGGGAAGCTGCGCACTCCGGTGGATCAAAGCACGTTTGATAGAACACAGTTTCACCTATAACGTGGTAAGATTTTTTGGCTCCCGAGGACAGCGTTATATCGAGGTAGAGGTGTACTCTGCGTAATCCATTATGAATCCCCACAGCATTAGGAGCGGTGTCCTCTCTGTAAACTCCAGGGCTCTGGGAGACCTATGAAAATAAACATCTGCGTATGGGTGCAGCCAAACCCTCAACATCTGGACTCTAGACCTGTGCCAACAACAACAAGTTGCTGTCATTTAAGGAAAGGTCACTCACAGAGACCAAACAACAAGCATTCCAAGCACCGAAAAGCCCCAGCAAGCAGCTGTCTTGGTTTGGCAAAGACGACGTTATGGTTTCATGCGGGAACCGTCCTACCCAAATGACGTCTGGCACTGCTAAAGAGATGAGGAACAAAGAAAGGAGGATCAAGCCAAAGGAACTGGATGGAGCTGTTCTGGATGTATACTGTCAGAGTAGAAACACAATCCTCCTATAACAGGTGCTATCCATGGCTACAGGCTACCACTGGGCATGTTAGCCAACCTGGGACACAGCACCCAAAATGAAGACAACTTGCTGGATGGAGTAAACTTGTGCTGGTCAATATCCTCCAAGTGCCTGGGGGCTTCAGATTAGACCGGATAAAGACAAGACCAAAATGTGTGAACGGCCTTGACAGGTTCTCCCATCCCTGCCTTCTGCAGGGCTGCCGGCCCCTTCTTCTGAGGCAGCTGGTCAGTGACTGGACACTGGGCTGGGTGGGTGGCTGGTCTGCTCCGATCTGGCAAGTCCCACGTTCCTGTTCGCTTCAGATAAACCCCCAGAAGTTTGGTGCTTCTCCCAATCTCTGTAGTGTCCTGACAAAAGGCTCTCTTGGAAGATTTCCAGGACTTCTTTGTCCTGATCAAGAGTCTCAGAGTCCCGGGTTTTCTGGCCAAAAGCAGGAAGACCAGAGGCAGCCACGGAAATGGCTTGGGGGGGGGGGCGGGGGGGGGAGAAGAGGAATGAGAGAGAGATGTACAAACCCAGCATTGCTAGGAAACAGCAGATGAGGTATCCATAGGGATCAATGGTAGATGGGCCAAGCTAGCCCAGCCCACTGGCTCTGTGGGAACAGGGCAGCACTCTATGGCCTAGCTGACTGTTCTCCTGTCCGGCCCAGAAAGGAAACAAAGCAGATGAGAATTTCAGGGTATTTCGGAACTCCCTGCTGCCTTTGTTCACATGTGACAACCTGTGGCATGTGCCTTGGCTAACTGGCTCAGAGATGGTGCCCTGTCATTTCAAAGCTAGGAGCGGTCTCCCTGCATTTCAGCCTCCTGCACAGGACCCGTTGTCTCGCTCTCCTGAGGTCACCCTGCGCTGGCACAAACTCACAGGAGAGGGTTCGACGGACTGAACGTCTACGCAGAAGGGAAAGAAATAGAAATAAAGGGGAAGCGCAAAGCGATTTAGCAAACGCCAAGGAAATGCTCCCCCAGACGGCCCCTCTTCAGTTCCTCCCTCTTGCTCCCCTTTTGTTTTTCCCTCGTCTCTCTTTTAGAGCCTCTTCCCTGCGTCTCTTTCCCTTTCTCTGCATCACTAGGATGGGAGCATCACTGTGCTCAATGCAAGGGGAGAACGCTACAGCAGTGGCCAAGGTGCGTCCCGACTTCCTCCAGCAACGACTCGGCTAGACAAGGAGCACCCGCCGGCCTCCCGCTAGCCCCGCTGGCTCTTCGCTTTGCTGGCTCAGCAAGGCTGGGAAGGTATCAGGAGTGGCTGGCTGTGGCCCTGTCACAGGATTTCCCATCACCAAGTCCCTGGGCGACGAGCGGTGACATGCACGGCCCCCTCCACAGGCCTATTGGTGCTTTTCCTACTCTCCACACCCGCTCTCCGTGCAGTGCGCCCTCCGCCAGCCGGTCACAGACACTGGGCAATTCTGCTCTTAATCACGCGGGTGTCAAGAACAATGGATTCTCCTGAAGCTTGTGCCTCAGCCACACCCAGCTTCCTCATCCAACTGCCCTTCAGCAGACACCACCGGGAGTGACAGCTGGCAGCTAGCAAGGCCTTGACACCCACTACGGAGCTCCAAAGGGCCCAGATCACCCGACACCCACAGCGAAGCCTCAATTGACCTACAACAGCAGAGCCCTTATCCCCATGAGATGACAACACCACAGCCCTGGGACACAAACTCTACATGGTGCTGAGGCAACAAGAGGCAAGAGATAGATTTTTTTAAATAGCCTCAAATGCACCTTGGGCATTGCTGCCTATTTGGCTCTAAGAGAGTCTCATTCAGACCAAGGAAAACCAGCAGATTCCAAGTTAAGCCTGGAAGGCTGTGCTGACATTCCAGTTTTAACACACACCATTAGCTCCCTTTCCTTCCCCTAAGCCACACACCGTGCGTTAATCCCACTGTCCTCACAGCTAGGCTGCTCACAAGACGTGCAACTCTGAGCATACGGTTCACTTGGTACTAGTAGCTATGCGGTCATACAGGTGTGTGAAACCAGGCCCAGAGCTGCAGTCCTGTATGGGACAGACACAGGAAGGCAGGACACAGTTCATATTATTGCAGGAATCCGGAAGGGATAGCTCAGTGGTTTGAGCATTGGCCTGCTAAACCCAAGGTTGTGAGTTCAGTCCTTGAGAGGGCCATTTAGGGAACTGGGGCAAAAATCAGTACTTGGTCCTGCTAGTGAAGGCAGGGACCTGGACTCTATGACCTTTCGGGGACCCTTCCAGCTCTCTGAGATAGATACACATTCTCTACACGGGAATGGACTGCCCCTCCCCATTTGCTGGATTGCAGACAGGGCTGTTTGAGAGCAGGAGTGGGAAATGAAACAAGGGACTCTTCTCCAATGTGGTGCTGTCTCCCACCAGTCCAGGGCACTGCTGTGTGAAGACTCTGGCTGCATTACAGAACTGCTGGGTTTTAAGATGACGTGGTCTCATCTCCTTCATTCAAAATGACAGGCAGGAGGGTCCAGTGGTTGGGGTGCTAGCCAGGGACTCTGGAGACATGGAGGATTCTGCCACAGACTTGCAGTGTGACCCCGGGCAAGTCACTTAATCTCTTGGGGTCACATTTTCAAAAGCACCTCAATTACTAAGTCCAGTTTTCAAAAGTGGTCACTCAGTCACTTCTGCAAGTTTTACCCTATGTGCCTCTGTAACCTGGAGATAATAGCACTTCCTACCTCACCCGGCAAGGGGAGGATAAACCGACAGTGCAGATCGTGGTGGCCATGCGAATACTTTACACAGATTCAGGTACCCCAACACTACAATGCACATGCATGCTCATCATACGTGTTACACCTATGTGACATCTATGCTAGAATGAGAATGTTAGCACCTACCACCAAAGAGAGCAGCTGGCAGGTGCAGGCTACTCTGCTCATTCCAGGACTTCAAAAAACACAAAACTAAGAGTCTCTCCTGCTCTTTGGTTACAACACCAAGAAAGCCATTGGCCAGTTCAGCCAATGAAAAAGTCACAGAGAAAGTCTATTGTTGGCAAGTCTCTGACAAGAGAAAATAGCTTGAACTTCAGCCCCAGATAGATCTTTTCAAACCCCCATCAATAGCCTCCCCCTGCAGTTCAGTTTAGGATCCCACTGTGCTTAATTCAATGAACACAACAAGTTCCCGCACCCCCATTCATTCATTCTCTTTCCTCCACCTCCCCTCTCTTTTCCTCACACAGTCTCACTGATCTCCACTCTGCTCTCACGCCAGTGTGATGCCGTTGACTCTGATGGAGAATTAGGCCTGGTTTACACCAGTGTGTGAGAAGAATCAGAGCGACTCTCTTCCTCTAACACATCTACAAGGACAGAGCGGCCGCCCAGGCCGTCACCTTCCTGGGGCTGGGTCCTGCTGCCCTTACTCCTGTGAGCAAACCAACGGGACACTACTTACATGAGAAAGGGCAGCAGGTCACACCCCCAGCTATGCCAGCATGTATCAAACAGGTTTAGGGATAAGGCTCTGGTGCCTGGAATCCAGGGCGTTGCTGTTTAACCATGATCTTGGCAGCCTTCAGACTGGGGAAACGGGCCCGAGACATTCTCTCTCCCCAGCCCAAATCCCTCTCAAGCCTCCTGGACACTGTGCAACATTGTCACCTGTGCTCAGGGTCCATCCGTCCTCAGGCCAACAGAACAGTGCCATCAAATGCAGCCAGAACCATCAAGGAGTGCCTCTCACTCTGCCCATAGGGAACAGAACCTCAGCCCCAGAGAGACACCCCAACAGAGCTGGGGATGAGGAGTTTGGGGCGTGGGAGGGGCTCTGGGCTGGCACAGGGGGTCAGGGTGCAGGCTCTGAGGTGGGGCTGGGGATGAGAGGTTTGGGGTGGAGGGGACTCCGGGTTTGGGGAGGCTCAGGGCTGGGGATTGGGGTGTGGGGTTACCTCGGGCAGCTCCCAGTCAGCGGCACAGTGCGGGTGCTAAGGCACGCTTCCTGCCTGTCCTGGCACAGCGGACCACTCTGCACCCTGGAAGCGGCCAGCAGCAAGTCTGGCTCCTAGGCGGAGGCGCGCGCAAGCAGCTCCATGCCGCTCTCACCCACAGGCACCGCCCCCCTCAGCTTCCATTGGCCAATTCCCAGCCAATGGGAGTGCAGAGCTGGTGCTTGGGGTGGGGGCAGTGCACAGAGCCCTGTGGGGCCCCCCCCTCCCACCTAGGAGCCGGATCTGCTGCTGGCCGCTTCTGGGGCACAGCACGGTGTCAGGTAGGGACTAGCCTGTCTTAGCCGGGCAGCACCACCAACGGGACTTTTAACAGCCCAGTCAGCGGTGCTGACCAGAGCCGCCGCGACCCAGTGCCTTCCAATCCACGACCCAGTACTGGGCCGTCGCAACCACTGCACTAGCACACATTTCCTTTTGCATGCTTCCTACCCATAGCCTCAGATGTCCCCTCTCACCTCGGCTCACTGCTGAACCTGACCCAGCTCCACTGCGGCAAACTTTGCCTTAGAGAACGCAATTAAAATACCATTGTGAATCTATAGCTTCTGCCTCGGAGTTTAGGACCCAGAGGTCATGGAACTCGCTTACAGTGAAGCCCAGTTAACAGCATGATTACATGTGACATAAGGTCACACAATTTAATGCTACTAAGGTACAAGGCTTTGATTAGCACCCGTCTACTTCACAGACTGTAATTCTTCATGGCAAATATTTGGTTTAATATTTACTATACAAAGTTAGATACAACACACGAACTGTAAATAACTTATTATGCTAGACGATAGCTAACAATACCGTTTTCTTAGAGACCCCTTGACCATAGTATTAAATGTTATACAACTAGAGTTACTAAACTACTGTAATTCATGTCCTGCGTGATTCACAGAACCCAATGCACTGAACACCAGCAGGACGTGCAAAAAGAACCTTAGGAGAATTTCACTGAGTTTTTTTAAACTCTTGATTACGAAGATTAAAATTCCAGGGAAAAAACAAACAAAGTGAGACATCACCTAACTGAGACTAGGTTACTCTTGCTGAGATGTTTGAAATAAACGAAACAAAAAAAGAGCAGCACATGGTATAACAACAACTACTACAGGCGAAATCCCGATTCCTTCACTCATGCTGCTACATAGTAACTATTTACATATACCTACATAGCAACAAATAGTACCTTGCACCACTAGCGTAACTGACATCAACAGGCCCATTAGCAGAGTAAGGTGTATTTTGAGTAGTAAGGGGATAAAATTCAAGCTATAAATGCATTTCCACTTTTTCCATTTTAAAACTGGATTATTTTAATATTTCAGTTTAAAAACACAGTAGATTCTGAACAGATTAATTCTGCTTTAAACACACTATCCGGTACTGGATCCAACCAATGGCCCATCCAATATCCTGTCCTCGACTGGTGCCAGCACCAGATTCTTCAGTGGAAGAAATCCCATGATGAAATAAGCCACACAGTCCAGGCAGAGAGCAGTTGGTGCAAGGGGATAGTCCAGTGACCCCACTGTGATGAAACCAGAACCAGAGGAGTTTGAATGCAGTCTTGGGCCTGGGAGAGCACTGCAGTATGTGCCACGAATGTCTCTCCGGACTGTCACCCCAACAGAACCGAGACCCCAGAACTTTCAATGGCCCCCTGCCTTTCCTAACAGGCAGATTCTTCACCTGAAAAGCCTGCTGGCCTGTACCCACCACACCTCCTGCCTTGGGCCAGGCCACACCTCCCACCAGCGCCCAGGTACAGACTGTCACCACCAGGGGCACAAGACCAGTCCTTAACTCCCTCTGAAAGCTGGGCCCCGTGTTCACACCTACTAGTGTCCCCGTCGGTTCTCCTCCGCAGAGCCCAAGAGACATTGCCAGGCTCGTCTCTGCCTTGGGGGGGGCCGCAGACACCAAGCCGCTGCCAGGTGACACCCCCCCCGCCCTAGGCAGAAAGAAAAAAGGAAAAGCCCAGCACCGAATCAGGGGTACAGCCTGCCCCGGCTCCACTGGGAGCGGAGCTACCGACTTCAGCCGGCAGCAGCATCGGCCCACAGGAAGCAGAAGCCCGGCAGAAACAGCTAGCAAAAAAGTGCTATTGAAAAACCAGCCTCCTTAGCCCCCCAGCAATACGCGCAGCGCGGTGCTGCTAACGGGGCTGGCAGCCCAGCCCGGCTGAATCCGAACTAGCCCTTCCAGGGACCGGCCTCGCAGCTCACCAATGCGGAGCTGTTGCCCCCCCCGGCTCCGACGGAGTCACTCCGGAGTCACTCCAGATGGAGCGGCGGGGCCCGTCCTAGCCCGGCACTCACCCGCTCGCTGGCACACGCCCGGGTAATCCTCGCAGCAGTCGCCCGTCTTCTCGCAGTAAGTGTCGCAGTAGCAGGGGGCCTGGGACCCGCTGAGGTCGGCGCAGGCGTTATTCCGCCCGGGGCAGCAGCGGGGGCTCCCCCGCCGGCCGCAGCCCGCCTCTGCCCCTCGCAGGTGCCCGGCCGCCAGGAGCCAGCCCCAGTAGAGCACCCAGCAGCCCGGACTAGCGCCCGCTCCTCCCATGCTCGCCGCCCGCTTCGCGTGCCCCGGAGCCCGCTCGCCGACCCCTCCCAGCCGCCGCATGCTGGCCCGGCCCGGCGCAGCCCGCTGGGGGGACAAGCCCGGCTCCTCATGGACTGTCCTTTATAGGAGCAGCGAGATCCCCCGGGCTGCACACGCCCAGTGGCCGGACATGAGGGAAAACACTTTCTCTCCGTTCCACCTACTTTCTCCCCCACAAGCCCAGTGCGAAGGTTGCTCCCGGGTCTTAAAGCCAGCACGCGACCCCCCCTTGCACAGATCTGCTTTGGCAGGAGCTCACCTCTGAGCCAGGGAGCAAAGGAATTCATAAAAAAGGAAGAAGTCATTCAGTGGCTAAGGCCGGGTCGGCACTAAAACAGGTCAGCCCAGCTCCATGGCTGAGGGAGCGAAAAATCCACTGAATGCCTGGTGTAGACAGCACTTGGTCAACAGAAGAATTCTTCCCTCTATCTAGTTACTGCCTCATGGGGAGGTGGATTTCCTACATCCCCCGGAGAACCTCTCCCATCACTGTGGAAGTATCTACACTGAAGCATTACAGGTGCAGCGTTTCAAGTGTAGAGGTCACATGAGAATAAACAACTTTGGCCCAAACTTTCAAAGCTAGGTGCCTAAAATAATAAGTTCCTAAATCCATAGGGCCCTGAATAAAGTGGCCCAGTTTTCCCAGGTGTTGAGCATTTGCACCCCTCCTTGGCTTCAATCGGAGTTGGAGGGCTGAGCACTTCAGAAAATCAAGCCACTTTCATTTAGGTGCCTAAATATGGAGTTAGGAGCCCCTTGTTTGACACCCAAGCTTGACTGTTTTGGCCAGTAAGGATGCTTTGCTCGCATTGTTTTATGGAAAATAGGACAATGAGATGATAAAAGGTAACTGCAGGGATGTAATATACACTTTTGTAAGGTGTTTGATTTAATACCACTTGCTATTCTGATTAAAAAATTGCTACTTATGCACTATCACTCAGGCACCCATGCAATGGATTAAGACCTGGCTAACTGACTGATCTCAAAAAGTAGTCGTGAGTGGGGAACCATCATTGAATGGGGGTGTTTCTAATAGGGTTCCTCAGGGACTGGTACTAGGCCCACCCCTATTCAACATTTTAATCAGTGACCTGGAAGTAAATATAAAATCACTGCAGCTAACATTTGTGGATGATACACGTTACCAGAATGGTAAAAAAATGAGGACAGGCAGTTATACAAAGCAATCTGGGTCCCTTGGTAAGCCAGCCCCATTCAGCCAAAATGTGTTTTAATACAGGCAAATGTGAAGTTCTAGATCTAGGAACAAGGAATGGCTGGCCATACCTACAGAATAGGGGATTGTATCCTGGAAGGCAGCAAATAGGAAGGTCTGAATGATTCCATCCTGTAGCGAGCAGTGGTGCAAGTAAACAAGAGAGCAAAGAGCCCAACTGCACAGAAACCTCTTACCAGTAACATGGTGACTGACAGGAGGCAGTTGTTCAGAGGCTAAAGTACTAGACTGGAAGTCAGGAGATGTCGGTTTTAATCTCTGCTTTGCTCTTGCTGTGGACATGGCCTTGAGGGGGTCTCTGCCTCAGCATGCTCACCTATAAAATGGATCCAGCAATCACTCACCTGGCAAGGGTGTTGGGAGGTTTAATTGCTGTTTGTAAAGCATTGCCAGCCCTGACCTAAGAAGCACTCCAGTCCAGCAACAGACTGTTATAACCCACATCCCTTTTCTAGAACATGAACTGTTTCTTCTAAATGCACTGAGCCACATACAGTCCTGGTGTCAAGGGACTGAGTTCTACTCATGTCAGAAGAGTTGATCTTGCTTGTCCCACGGCCGAATCTGGCCTCGTGTGTCAATTTCACAACTTGGACACCAGTACAACTCTACTGGCTGACTCCTGCCTGACGCAGACGTGAGAGGGGAAGCAGGCTCCCTAAACTACAAGGAGGACTGTTCCTGTTCTGACAGGTGCTGAATGCCGATTAGGAGCCTAGAAGCATCTCTTCTAATTGGAGCCATGACGATGGCGCTGAGGTAACTGTGCAGGGCAGTGGCAGAATGAGGCCTTCTTCTCAATACTGCAGGCCAGGTTTTGGGGCACGCAGCAATACTCATGGCCTGGACACGTGTTTCAGACAATCTCAGACAGAATATTGTGTGAAGATGGGAAGGAGAGTTCCAACTAGAACAATGACGGGAGCTTTTCAGTGCGGCTCTTGCCCTCTTGCTAGAAGTACAAGGAGGAGTGAGGGTATAGGCCAGGAGATGGCTGGCTCCCTTGAGCCTTTCCCCTTTGCTGGGACAGTCAGAGAAGCCCCTCAAGGGCCATTCACCGTTGAGAAGCGCTCTGTGCAAGGGGCAAAGCCTGGCTTAGGGGCATTAAGGAACAGCGAGAAGTTACTTGTGTGTTGCAATGGGGATGGGGTCAGGCTCTGTGCCTGTATGTTCCTCCCAAGCTGCCCTGCTGTTCAGAGGGCAAGTTTCAGCTCTCAGACCCTTACATTGTTTCCTAACTGCAAGCTGGGAGTTGAGTCAGGGCCCTCCTGCTGCTATTAAACCCTAGCAGAACAAAGATAGCTTAGGGTGGTTTAGGGACCAGCCCCAGACCTGAGATGCTTAGTGAGGTGGTGTCTGGTGCTGGTACATGCATCTCTGCTCAGGGTGGCCTCGCTGCAGCTGGAAAGTCCTGCGAGGCCCATTCAGCAGTTTCCTTAGTCGTATTGTTTCCACTGTAAGAGCACTGCCCAGGATTTCAAATGCAGCCTGGGCCAGTTCCCAGCTGTACCCAAAGCAAAGGCAGAAACCAAGTTCAGCTGTGAGAAAGGCTAGGTGCTTTGAACCCCATGACAGTTCCCCCTGTGAAGCTTGATTTGCAGACAATTTAAAACAGGCTCCCTGGTTGGCTGCTTAACAGGTTGCAGAGAGAAGGCCAGCATTGTACAACCAAAGAAAGCACACACTATCCTGCCGACTTGTATCGCTCAACACAAGGCCGCTCAGGTACCTGACAAGCCAAGGCGCTCTACTCCCTTTGGCCAATAGGGAACCCAAGCCTGAAACTACAAAGATCAGGCAGGATTTCAAAGCCACAGAGAACTTAGGCAGTTCCCTGGATAACAGAACCCCTGTATATTTGGAGTACATGGGGCTGCAGTAGTGATAAAAATTGTCCTGCAGAGTCTTTATTGGAGGTGATGCACTAAGATAGAAAGAACCCAGCTTTACTTTCAGATCCTCAGGGGAGTTTGCAGGGCTGGCAGTTTTGGGGAAAAAAACACATTTGTAAACAAAACAGATTCCCTGCCCCCCTCCCCTCCACGTCCATTTGTATACACTTGGCAGAGCAGAGCTTCCCTGGACTTCACCCTGTTTTACCTTACAAAGATTTGTACCCACGCCAAAACTCTATGAACCGGTACACTGGAACATTTCAGACTGTGGCTCTTCGAGATGCACACAGCAGCCGAGAGATGGCTGTGTCTCTCCCGCAAACTTCTGGGGGGAATTTGCATCTCTCAGAAGAACAGGCAACTGCAGTAAGCATCACATTCACCACTGTGCCTTTGTTCATTTCATGCCACATCCCTGCTCTGCTCCAGATGCCGAAGGCATTAGCCCTTTGGTTAGCTAACTGGTACCGTGTCTAGTGATTCCCTAGATAAAAGGGAGTGCTCACCAGTACAGCAGATGGCTGCAGCATGGAACTCCGATCAGCACACCCGACTCCTTAGCTAGCACATTTCCCACTCCATCAGGGTGTGCTCATTAAGAGAATTCCTTTGAATTCTGAACTTTGATACTACACATACTCCATTCTTGAAATTAACCAGCGCTTCGATGCCATGTGATTCAGAGGCATCCATGACAAAAAAGCAGATACACAGACACACCAGAAAAAAAAAAGGAGAAAGAGAGACACACACACATCCAGCCTGTAGCAGGTTTCAGTTTATTACATAATCTCTGAATGCAGTACAACCTGAGAAAGCAGCAGGGGCTGACACAACATGTGTAGAAGACACAGCCTTGCAGAGAGCAGAGCACACAAACTCTGCCAAGGCAGAGACCACACAGTGCACACACTCCTATGCCGAGCTTTCTTCTGGCTCTGGCACCCACCCCGAGGGATGGGTGTCGGGCAATGGCCTGCACCCATAAAATGTCACTCCAGGTAGAGAGAGTCTGCCCTAGAGCATGTGACTAAAGGAAACAGTGGCTCCCACCTCCCGAGCCCGGAGGCAGCAGTTCTCGGCCCTGCACTAGAAAGCAGTCTGGTAGTATCTCTTTCTAGCCCAAAGGCAGCTTTGGGAGGGAGCAGCTCCTCTGAAGCCTGAAGAAGCCAAACAACGAGAAGCAACACAGGAAATAATTCCTTGGTCCTGGCAGAGATGACCTGAACTAGTCTCCAGTAGGAAGAGCCTTTCCCAAATATCCTCCTCTTCCACTCAGCACCCACCTACCGCACCCTCCGATTTTCATTGGATTGGATTTAGGGCACAATCTTTGCTCCCATCATTGAAGTCAGCAGGCATGAAGAACCCAGCTTGGCTTTCAGATCCCCTCACTAGCAGCACCACAGTCAAGGGATCTACTCATCCAAGCAAGGATTTTACAGGATCAACACCTTGGACATTTCTATTGAGCCCAAGAAACAGTCTAGTTTAGTTTTCAGTCATTCAGAATCTCATTCTTAATGTGCAACGGGAGCATCTGAGAAGAGTCAGGGCCTAGACAGGCCCTCAAATCTCATTCCCTTATCAGCACAGCGCTGAGGCAATGGACTGAATTGGACGGTAAACACAAAACAGGGGGGTAGGAAGAGTTCCCAGCCTTTTTGGAACCTAGTGGTGACCAGTGCAATCCCAGGGTAAGTACCCTGGAATTAGGAGGGGAGACACTTGGCAAAGGACACTACAGCATACATGGGCTAACGTGTCAAATGATCTGCAGCCAGTGTAACAGAACACATCATTCCCGTGTCGCTGCAGTGTAACTAGCTGCATTGGCAAAATGCATTCACCAGTGAGTTGGGGCCTGGCCCCCCCCGAATCCCTTTGCTCATCCAGAACGCAAGGGTAGGGTGGAGAGCTCTCAGTGGCTGAAGGGATGTGAGCAAAAGGCTTAAATTGCAACAGACCCAGGGCTGCCTTTGACCCACACAGAGCAATGGAGACTTTAACAGGCAACTTTGGTTTATTGTCGGGGTGCTCGCCAGAGCGCCCCCATTTGGCCTTGAAAATGGCAAGAGTCACTCCAGCCTGCAGCTGCAAGCGCAACATTAACACGTTTTACTCAAGTCAGCTTGAAAAGAAACCTTTGGACTCTAAAATATTAGCAGGAACGAAAACGAAGCATCTGGCTCGGCTGCCAGCGTGGTAACCACTGCCTAGGCAGCCTGGTACAATAGGGACTGCAGATGCTACAGTGAGTTCACTGTGGGCTGCCAGGAACAGGATCGTAAATGCAATATTATAGGCATCAGGGTGTGAGCACACACGCCATGTAAGGGTTGATTTCAGAATTGAACCAGGATCTGTAAAGCCAGCAGTGGGTTCTAAAGCGAGGCTCTTATTTTATTCAAGTTGCAAATGCAAAAAAACCTCAATGGCTTGCGAGCAGAGAGCCGGAAAGTGACTCTTCCCTGTGCTTTCCTTCTTCGCCTTAACACGATAGTGTTAAGGCTGCATTTGTCACTGACAGTACAAACAGACAAACCCCTGCATAACGATTGTAGACAGACACACGATTTTGGCACAAATCTGCACTGGAACCATTATAAGTTCTTGGCACTGGGCAAGGACAGGGTCACTGTCCCCCCAGGGGATACAGTACAAGTGTTAATAACGAAGTGTGAAGTTCATTTAGCCTAGCTAGGTACTTGCCTGGCTCTCAGCACTGGAATATCGAGCGGAGGGGGTGAGGGTGGTGAGGCAGAGTGGAAGAGGCAGTTTAATGAGAGAAGGTCAAGTGGCAGGCGAGCACTTCACCTTTCTCACTCTCATCTCACATGTAAACAAGGTGCCTCTGTCAGAGGGGTGAGGAAACTGGTCATTCTAGGCAGGAATTTCACGCCCTGGGAATGAGTTTCCTCAGCGAGGAAAATGAAAATGAAGGCACCACCGCGCAGTGCAGGGTCTCTACCGCACCAGCTGCCGCACCACCAGGAGCCTGTGCTAGAGGCTGGGATGGTAGAGGACATGTTCTGGGCACTGGGTCCCTTGCAGATCCCATAGCAAAGCCCCCCAGTGCTCCCAGGAGGCGATATAGGGTGGATTTCCTCTCTCCTCCAGTGGAGATGGCTGGGCAGGCAAAGCTCCCACAGGAAGGCGCGCGTGCAGAGCCACCAGTCTGGATCACACTATCTGACTCATGGAGGCGGGGACATTGCCTGCCCCAGAGGGCCTCCACTCAGCTTTCTGGCTTAAACAAGAGGCTAAAGGGCCAGTGTGGGTCACGCAGCTCACTTCATGAGCAATCCTCTTTGGCCCTAGTGACTCCCACTGGAAAATGCTGTGACTGAGGCACTTGGCAGCTCTGGTAAGGGCAGCTGGAGCTCCCCCACAACCAGGGGTTCCCCCGCTAGTGACTCCTGCTTCTCGAGACTGGGTCTGGACTAGCCAAGCGTGGCTCGCAGCCAGGGGTCCCACACCATTCCCTAGAGCGCCTCCTACAGGAGGAGGATGGGACTGGAGTAGCAGTAAGCTCCCCATAGCCAGGGACATCACACCACTGCAATCGCTCCCCTGCAGCCAGCGCTCCAGCGCATCCTGCTGGCAGAGGCAGGAGATGGCAGTGAGCTCAGTGGAAACCTTTGGTAGCTTGGCTCTGTTTTCTCAAAGGCGAAAGGAAACGTGGACTGAATTCTAATCTGGCTGGAGAATCGTGGCCTCTCTTCTCACTTTTGGGCACTGACCTATTCCCCCACCCCCTCCACCCCCAGGCTGGCAGAGCTGGCCTTTGCAAAGTTTGCAGATGGTGGGGGGAGGGGAATCTATCATTTTAGCACATGATCAATAATTTAAACTACTCCACAGTTCGTTCCTATAAATAAAGGTGGTCAGGGTTTGATACGAGCCCGACTGGCTGAGCACAGGGCTAGCTCCCTTGCTTTCACACAAGTGGGGGACTTGAACCTTGGCACCGCTCCTGGTGAAATGTCCATATGATTCCTCCCGGGTTGGTCATCTTTCTCCAGCTGTTGCCTCGTGGTGGTGAAGGAGACGGTGCTGCTGCCCGGCTCAGTCGGTTTTCCACACCTTGTTGAGGACCTTGACCACTTCGTCGTAGATGACAAAGACGATGGCCACATCCAGACAAACCCGGCCCAGGCGAGGCACAGTGCCCTTGTAAAACCTGCCAGGAGAGGAGACGTGAGGGGTAAGCAGAGAGCCCCATGCAGGCCTGGGCAAGGCACAGCTTGGCGAGGTGTGGGAGCAGGCAGCCTGGTGGAAAGTGGTGCCAATGCCCTGCAACCACACTTTGTGAGAATCACCCTGCTCTCCAGCTCAGCCTCCCGCCCCCCTCCACCTTCACACTCAACATGAGCGGGGACCGGCCCAGTCCGCTGGAATGAAAGGGGTTTGGGGGAAGGGCTGCTTCCTGCCTGGCAAACCCCACCCAGAGACCCCAACTTTTTAAGATTCCCAGTCAGGGCTTTCTGGCCAACTGCCCCACTCCTGTCACAGGATCCGCTCCCCACACCACCCACTTCTTCAGATTCGAGGCCAGCTCCTTGCGGGGTGGGTCACCGTTGGCTTCCCTGATTTTACATAGCTGAGGCTCTGGGCCTGTGCTTCTGTGGCATGTGTAGAGAGGCAAATAAAATCCATACAAGTCTCTCTCCCCTCCTTCTGTGTGTCTCCGCTCCTCCTTCACAGCCAGGGCTCACTGCTACTCCTACCATTCACCAGGCCCTTGCCTTTCCCATCTTATCCCCTATGCCTTAGGGACAGCCTCCCTCTTCTCGTGTGCCAGTGACCTGCTCCCCCTTCTGCAAATCCCACTGTAGGGTGCCTTTCAACCATGATGGTGACAGATCCCTTTGCCTCCTATGGCACTATTCCCCGTTTCACCATACGTGTCTGAACTGCTTCGCCAGCACTCGGCTGCAGGGATTGTCCCTGTTTCTCTACATTCACCCAGCCCTGAGCGCCCTGCATGGAAATGAGATGCCAGACTCACGCAATGGGCCCTTCATATTTCATGATTTGGTAGGCGCAGTCCCAGGTGCTCTTGTACTTGTGCGCTTCAAGCCCCTAGAGGAAGCAGAGAGAAGGGTCAGAGACCTGTAATGGTGGGATCTATGCCACAGTTCCCAGCACAGCTCCCACAAGCCATGGCGCCGTCCTGGGAGATTCTGGAAAGGCTCTGGGGGGTGGGGGAGAGGGAGGGGGCTTCTGTTTGCACAGCCAGAGCGGTCACAGCAGTGACCTCCATCCTCGCTAGCCTGGTTGTGCGGGAGCCTGGCCCCGAGGAGGGCCAGGTGGAGCTTAGACGGGGTCTAACCCAAATAGCAATGGCCATGCCTATGCCCCACTGCAGGCGTTTTTGGGTGGATGCAAGGTGTGTTGAGACGGGCTACGGCAGTGATGCTCAGACTGAGGCTTGCAAGCCGCAGGTGGCTCTTGGCAGCCCATGTTATTAAAACACTGATTTAATTATTAGCCAATTTATTAACCAATCAGGATGCTTTTACTATGTGATTAACCAATTGCAGCTGACAAAACAATAATACGTGGTCAGTCACTTTGCTGGGAGAATAATATACAGCTGGTAAACGAAGCAATGAATTCACACGACTGTGGCTCTTTCGGGCAACGCTGATTTGGCTCCTGAACCACTGAGGTCTGAGCATCACTAGGCTACGGGACCACCAGGAGAGGAACACACCAAATTCCTCTAGCACAGGGGAGCCCTGGGTCTGGTCTGCCTAGGAGCAAATCGCTGGCCATTAATTCAGGTCCCCAGAGGGCAGCATGGCTAGTGTGGGCACACTGCTGCCCAGGGCCTCGCTCTCCCATCGGGCCAGGCACCCCAGCTGTCGTTCTCTAGGGCAGACAGGGCCTTGGTGGGGAGCAGTCTCAGTTCCAGCTCCTGCTCCTCCAGCGGGAGGGCGCCATAGGGCACGTAGCCATGTCCCCATTTCGGCGCTTGGCCCAGCAGCTATGGTCTGGACGAGAGCAGTAGACATGGAGCACCTAGAGGCGAATTAAGGGGGTCTCAGCAGAAGCCCAGGAGCCACACGACCACATGCTGTACCTGCATTCTGGTTTTCACCACATCCAGGGGGGTGTTGCCAAAGACGCTAGCCGCTCCGGCAATGGCCCCAAATACCCCGGTGACGAGGGGGTTTATGACCTTGTTGGGATCATCCCCTGGGAAGAAGGAGAGCGACACGAAGGGGGCAGGAGGAGGGGAAAAGGGTGGAGAGAGACACAAGGACAGAGCTCATGAGCACCAAGAGGTGGGAGCACGCAGAGACATCACTGAGTGACGCTGCACAGGCCCCGACAGGCAGGGGGCACAATGAGGGGCGGTGAAAGGAACGGGGGCCCTGCAAGTGGGAGCCCCCAGTGCAGCTGGAGAAGAGGGAGCGGGGCCAAGGGGGTCAGAGATGCTCTCTCTCTCCAGGTGTGCGCAGTGAGCAGAGGGGCCTGGCTGCCTGTGTGCCGCCAAGAGTCATTTGGGGAGATTTTAAAGCAAACAAGAGCCCTCAGACCCCACAGGTGGTAAGGCAGGGAACGCGCAAGCCTAAGCCAGGGCTGGCCTAGCAGTGAGTGGGCAGGAAAGCGCCCCCTGCTGGCTTAGTTCTGAACAAACTGTCAAAAGGGGCCCAGGCCCAGTGTGCGTGGGCAGGGGTAGGGGCGTTGAGTGTGCACAGGAGAAGGAGATACGTGTATACTGCAGCAGACAGGTGCGAGCAGGGGCAGAGTGAACAGATCCCATTAGAGTCCCCACTTACTCGCCGTCTGCATCCCCCTGGGCTTTTAACGCAGGCTTCCCTTCTCCCCAGCTCTGCCCTGCCCCGGGCCCTTCCTCCGTCTTGTCAAAGCGACCCCACAAGAAACTGGTGGTGGGCGCGTTTCACTCGGAGGGAGGCGCGGGAGCTCAGCGGAGGCTGGAGAAGCCAGAGCCTGCCCTGGCTGCAGCAGGTCACCGTGCTGTGTGGTTCTCCGCCTGCAGCGCCCCCTGGAAGAGGCAGGGCCCGGAGTGGAGACGTGGGGGTGAGGCAGCGGGAGGGAGGCAGAGCGCGGATACCTTTGTACCAGTTCCTGAGCGCCGTCATGACGAAGAAGCGAATGGCCTGGTTTGATCCTTGTTTGAGGACAGTAGCGGTTAAACCCTGGTAGGTTCCCTTCAGACCTGAGGCAGGGAGAAGGGGCAGCGTTCGAGAAGGGGAAGCAGCATGACACTGGTCTCCCCAGGAACACCACCGACCCCAGGCCTTCTTGTGGCCCACAACACCACCTCCCCTTTCCCCCATTCATACACCCACCCCGGCGGGGCCCACAGCACAGAGCCCAGCTCTTCCTCACACCCCACCCACTTGGCCCTGCCGTCAGGATGGCCGAACGGGCTAAGGCGCTGCGTTCAGGTCACAGTCTCCTCTGGAGGCATGGGTTCGAATCCCACCCCGACCAGCTCTCTTAATAGGAGGGTGGGGGGAGAGAGGCATTTCCTCTCATTGGCAGTGGGGTGAGGCCGGCTCTGCATGGCTTTGGTGGCCTGTCAGAAAGCTAGACCCACCTGTTGTTTGGCCTCCCCTGCCCTCCCATGGACATGCTGACAGGGCCGCACTGCTTTCCCCTGGCCGGGCTGGGAGAGGAAAGGCGCTCGGGCCTGGGAAGCAAGTCCCCCAAGAACCAGGCTGCCTGAGGGATGAGCAGACAGTTGGAAGCCAGTGTTTTTCGAGGCCCTACGGTGCTGGCTGCCTTGGCAGCTCACAGACCAGTCTGCCACTCTGGTGGGAGGAGGCAGTTCACAACCCAGTGCCAGCGTTGCGGGGCCTTGCACGCTGCACGCCAGGGTAACGCGGAGCTGAGGCCACGCCAGGGCCCTCACCCTGCTCGCGGATGATCTCCCGCACACCATGGAAGAAGCCGCGGTACTTCGGTTTGGGGGAGCACTGGTCATGGATAAACTTCACCTGGGGCAGAGAGAAGGTTAGGACTTGTTGTTAATCCCAATCTGCATGTGAAGAGACCCCCCATCCCTCAAGCTATAGGAGCCCAAACATCCCAGTCAGATGCCTGGCAGCCGGGCTCTGCTCAGGGATTCAGCAGCGAGGGTCTTTGCTAATCTGGGGCAGCACCATACTGATGGCATTCCAGAGCGGAATGAAACCCGTCCGACATTTACCTGCAACTGCGTAAGAGTTTGCTAATGCACTCCACATGCAGTCAGAAAGGGAAGGGACCCATGCAGCCTAGGGAATCAGCCTAGGGATCAGTCTAGGACAAAAGGACTGCAGCTAGGTCTGGAATACTTGAAACACACAAGGGTCGGCACCTGGAAGGGGAGAGTCTGGAAGTCTCAGGATGGGAAGAAGGGTAGCTATTGCTAGCTCAGGCCAGCAGTGCATCCTCCCCAATGCTTAACCTATTGGTCACCCGTGAGCGTATAACATGTCAGTAAATAACAGCCCCTTCACCCTTATCGAGCAGCTTTCATCCAAGGATCTCTAAGCACTTTGCAAAGGAGGGTCCATCTATTTATCCCCACTTTGCAGATGGGAGCTTTGAGGAGCAGAGAGGTGAAGGGACGTGCCTGGGGTCACACAGCACATCAGTGGCAGAGCTGGGGACAGACTGCTGAGTCCCAGTCCTGCTGCTCACAGCTCTAAGCCTCTTCTCAGGATTACGCCGGAGAGAGTCATGCAAGCAGAGGCCAGTTTTCCAGCCCAGTCCCTGGCTCTCATGTTACAGAGTGTAGGAAGCGTTTGTATCCAGGTATCACTGAGAAGGGCACATATACTGAGAACTGAACAGGATTTCCAGGCAATGCATCATTTTTGAATCTGGGCCTGGGAGTTACAAAACAAGGGGAAAAAAAAAACCCCTGAGTCTAACACGGGGAGAAAGAGCAGAGATAGCGAAATGGCCTCATGGCGTGGGGCAGCCTGGCAATGAATTAGAAGCAACAACGATGCAAAATGCCTTTTGCTGCTATGGAGCCTTGGCTAGGTATTTCATGCAGTGTGCTGCATTTACTTCTGCCAGCAAGTGTATTGGTGTGGCTAAGCGGATATTTCATTGCATTGATACCTGACAGATTCTGGGGTCAGGCCACAAAGGTTGGCCTTGGAGAGAAGAACCACCATTCACTGCAGGCCCCAGGAAAATCAGATCCTGTCTGAGCTCTTGCTAACATTTCCCATCAACAGGAGAGACTAGAGGGAACGCCCACACACATACTCTCTCTGCACCTCTGACCGTTCACCACTAGTGGGCACCTGAAGCCCATGGACATTTCGTCTGGGCAGGAGCACCAATGCACAGAACAGCTCCCTGTGTGACGCCAGGTAGGGAGCAGAGCAGAGGCTCTGCTGGGTTAATACGCTGCTCCAACAAGCAGGCTAGCTCTGGGGCTGACAGCAGGAGGCGCTCACAGGGCAATGGTGCTCCCTGCTTGACTTCTGCCGTCCCCTCCGCAGTCGTGGTCTCTGGTCTCCCCCTATTCTCAGACCAGGGATCAGAGGGCCTGTGCTGTACCTTTATGGTCTCCATGGGACACACCACCACCACGGCCTCGGCCACCCCGGCTCCCAAGCCGCACAGCAGCCCACGCTTGCTGTCCAGGTTGCCCTTCTCGTCTCTCATGTGGTTGCTGAGAAACTCGAACATGCCGAACCTGGCCGGGGAGAAAGGCAGCCAATGCAAACCCCACCGGCCTGGGCAGACACAGCTGCTGGGCACAGGGATGGGGCCAGGGCTAGCCAGCTTCTAGTGCAGCTGGGCCAACCAGCTTGGCTGGAAGCTCCCACCGTGCCCCGGGGGCATCTCGCTATGGAGCCACGGGTCTGGCCTTTGGATCGCCTCCGGGGGGAGCGGAGAGAACAGACCAGGGATGCCGGGGGCTGATATTCTGTGCCTCCCAGAGGCTGGTTAGGGGGCTGCATAACCCAGAGCAGACTAGCTGCACTCCCTCCTGCACACCACCGCTGCAGAGGATGAGGTTGTTCTGGCTGTAAGGCAGAGAGCCAGGGACCCCCAGGAGGGGGAAGGTGCCTTAGGAGCCCTCTGAATAGGACTCGCTCTTCTTTCCCCTTGCCTGGGCGCAAGGCCACTGCAGGAAGTGACTCCCTGGCCGAGCCCCTCCGTAGCTCCTTGGCTCCAAACACCCAGCCGCTCTACGCCCATCTCATGCCTCCCACTGGGAGGAGCACAGATGCCCACACACTATTTTCCTGGCAAGGCAGGCACCTGCAAACATCGTAAGCCAGAAAGCCCAGGGGAAGGGGGGTGGCAGTGCACCCGACCCCCCCATCCGAGCAGGCTGGGAGTGCTGACAGCTATTAGCTATTGGTTCTTCATTGGCAGCGGGTAGAGAGAAGGCAGCAGAGCAGTTCCTGCAAAGCTGCTCTTGCTGGCCCTGCCGGCCCAGCCATCCTGCTCGTCTCTGAGTCACGCCCTCACGCTCCAGAGAAGAGTGAAGCTGATCTGCCAGAACTCCACCGCCCTGACCCGCCTGGGCTGGCGCTGAGGGTGAGGACCGAACTGCTAAGAAATCACACACTTTCCCCTGCAGCATCTCCTCCCTGGGAAGGCTGCGACTGCAGCAGCCAGGCCCAGCAACGTCTCCCCACTCCCTACAGTGCCTGCTGCTGGGAAAGGCTCAGCCTGGAGGAGCTGGGAGCTTCCCAAAGAGCACACTGCTGGCAGTGCCTTGGGGGAGCTCCCCACAGCAAGGCCGGCTGGCAGACAGGGCGATCCCTGGAGCCAGCCCTCCGGCAGCCTCCACTCAGGCTGGTCCTGTTAAGAGCAGGATGGTTTTCTCAATCCATCCCAAAGGGAACGGCCATCCAGGGAGGCAATCCCACCCCTGCCAGGGAACTGGGCACGCTGTCCAGTAACGATTGGCCAGACCCACCTTGACGGAGACCGTCTGTGGATAGATCCCAAACTACCCTGAGTCATTCCCTCCCCTCCCCGCAGCAGGACCGAGCTGCCTCAGCACATCTCCAAACACGAGGCCACCTCCGGACACAGGCAAGCTCCATGGCAGGCAGCCCTCAGGAAGAGTCACTCAGGGCTCCTCGGACAGACCCTGCACTGTGCTCCTTTGCAGGAGGCACGTCCATGGCCCTCCGGCCTGCTAGCCTGGGGCCCTCACCAGCCTATCCCCGCGTGCCTGGCTTTTAGGGCAGGGCTGTTCTGCGGAGAGGCTATGCGAGACGGACCCCCGGACTGAGACTCCCTCAGCAGCAAGATGGGGAGAACGGGCCACTCCAAGGGACTCCTACGGGGTTTCTCATCTGCTTGTTTGGGGGCCTGGTGGATGTCAAGGAGAGCAGGAGGATCACCTGGGCTCAGATAGTGGCAACTGCAAGTCACAAACGCCTCAGGGGCAAGGCTGGAAGTCACAGCCGGAGTGCCTTACCTCACGGCAGCCTTTGGGATGGAGCCATACACCAGTGAGCTGAGGCCTCGATAGAGCCCCTTCACTCCATGGCCCTGGACAGTCTGCTTCACGCAGTCCGCTGGGGAGAAGGCATGGAAAGAGGGGTTTAGCCAGCCCCACAAGCCAGCACGGCATCACCTTCCACCATTCAGGCTCTCCCTGGGCCGCGCACTCCCTGCTGTCCTTGGGTAACAGCCAGAGTGCTCAGGGCAGGGTAGGTGAGTGCCAGGACGGAACAGCTCAGGTAATGCAGTAACCAACACCAGGCTGCAAACGCACCATCGGAGAGAACACCGGCCCTGTCCGAGTGGACGTGTTCGTCTCATCGCTAAAGCCAAGGAGGCCAGGACCCCAACACTGCTGCAGTTAATGCATTTCCCCTCCCGCTCCAGCGTGCTGCAGCTGTGGAACGTGAAGTCCTGATTCATGTCCTCCCCCCCCGCCCCGGTGAAGTTCAAGACACATGCAGCAGGTGTCTGGCTACATGACTCAGGCTCCCTAGCTAGAACTGGGCAATGCCAAGCCCTTTGCAGAGCTGATCCAGGATGGGAGAATGGCACAGGGCACTGTTCAGCCCTGGACTCAACAAGTCAGAAGCCATGTGGCTGCAGATCCTCAGGACCCGGTTCCAAGCCAGCTGGGTTCTCTCTCACCCCAGTGACTGTTGCCCTCCAGCCTGGCCCCAGCTGACAGCGTAAGCAGCAGAGTGCAGCAGTGATACAGTACAGCACGCCGCAATGCAGCCTGTGCATAAGTAGAAGGTTATGATCCTGCCAGTGAGGGACGCCTGCCAGTCGTTCCGGGCTGGAACGAGGCCGTCATCCCTGGAACTCCTCCAGCCTGGGCACCCAACCAGGCTACCGCTAACAGGGCTCTAACGCACATGCCGTCTCCCTCAGTGACAACAGGTGTGCTGCACTGCGCAACTGGCCAGGTCTGTTAGAGGGGAGCGCTCATCTAACGGCGATGCCTCAGCTTCTAGGGACTGGTGGGGGCAGGACGTCAGACCCGATGGCCCAGCGCGCTGAGCCACCCTCTGTACCCTGAAATGGCTTCTCCCCCCTTTCCCCACCCCCCCCCCCCCCCTTGTGGGACAGGAAGGAGGCAGGCCCTCAAGTTCCAAGGGAGGGGCCTTCTGTGAGGGGCACCTGAAGACCCAGCTCACTCCCACTCCACCCACCGGTGCCAGTCTCTGCCTAGCATCTCAGCCCACTACTGGCTGCAGCGGCTCCAATAGCCCCTGACAATCGCCAGTCCCCTTGTTTGATCCCTACTCCAGTCTCTCTGTGCCCACGGCTGCCAGGCTCTGGACTTACCGATGCCTTTGTACCGGGGCGGGTTAGCTTTCTCATCCAGCTGTAGCTGAGTCTTCACATACTCCGTAGGGAATGTGATGCAGATCTCAATGCCACCGGCAATACCACCTGGGGAGAACAAGGAGGGGGAGATAGAACCAGGAACTGCACAGCATCTCAGTAGCAACTCCCTGATGCCCGTTTCTAACTGCCCAAGCCCCACTTTTCAGCACTTGGAGCCAGAGTCGGGAGTGGAGTCACCTCCCAGGTAGGCACTTGGGTAAGGGCCAGATTTGCAGAAGTGCTCAGCAACTCATGAGCTCTTTTGAGCAGCTCGTCACTTATTTTGGTGCCTACATGGGAGCACGTTTGAACAATTGCTCCTTTGAAAATCTGGCCCTCGATGCTTTCAGCAGAGCAAGTGAGACATATTCTGCCCTCCTCTTCTGTGTGGTCTGGTTAGACAGGGCAGGGGCTGGCCCTTACTGTGTGTTTGTACAACGCCGAGGGCCATGGGACCCTGGTCTCACTTGGGGCCCCTTGCTGCTACTCTCATATAATCATAATTTTGCCGGCAGAGGAGCATTTAATGCAGGACTTAAATTCAGCCAGAGCTGTCCTGAGCAGAGCTCCAGTAAATATTTTCCAACCTGCAGCAGCCCTGGTGTGCTCCGCAGGGCTGAAGCCCTGAACCCCAGGGCTCCGGGAAATACTCAGGGAGAATTTAAGCCCTGATTTAATGCCATCATTTCATAGCACCAGACGAGCTTTCAGTGCAGACCACAGACAGTTCAGGCAGGGGACGGGCGTGCACAGATACAGATTAAAGGCCTGAATTATGATCTGGGAACCAGGAACTCCTAAATTCTGGCCCCAGCTCTGGCCACAGAGGCAGTCAGTGCCAAAGGCACGTCATGTAATCGTGCTCTGCCTCCCCGCCCCCCCCACAGCCTGTAAGACGGGGATAATGGTAATTATCTGCCTCACGGTGTTAGCATGAAAATTCACTAAATCTCAATAAAGTACTTTAAAGATACAGTGCTGGGTATGCAGTAACTGCAGCAGAGAGACACCTGTCCCCCCTCCTCCAACGCTCCCCACATTCCTGCCAAAGCCCTGTCCCAACTGCTCCCTTTCACACACACACCCACTTAGAACAGCCTCTCCTTTCACCCCAAGAGCCCTCTGCTCCTCCAGCAGACACGCGTGTGACGCAATCCAGCTGTAAAGCACACATCCTGCTCTGTGCTTGCACCAGCCTGTGCCTTCAGATTGTGAAATCCTCAGGCCAAGGATCTGTTTGCGCAGCACAGCTCACCAGGTATACAGCACTGTGTGCTTACCGCACTCCCTGTGTCGGGAGTTTCTATCTATATGTGGAGACACAAACCAGCACCAGGAAATTCTGGTCACTGTCTGATCCCCAGGCCAGTAGCTATAGTAGGTGGGCAAGTAAAAGCTGCTTTGTGTTTTAATCGGTATGGTGAGGCTGGGCAAGTAGATTTAGTGTCTGGTCTGGTCCATTTCCATAGCAATTTCACAAGGCTCACAGACACCAGCATCACCCGGGGTTACACACTAAGTTAGAAGCAGCACAGAACTGCTTGGATTTTTTCCACCTGGTTCCTATTACAGTAGTTTAAAGTTAGACCCCCGCGTCTCTAGCACCCCAGTGCCCAAGCCTGAAGGGACAGGGCCAAGAATATAGATTAAGGCCACAAGGGACCTTTAGATCATCTCGTCTGACCTCCCGTGTAACACAGCCACAGCTCTTCACCCAGTTACCCATGCACTATGCCCAGTGACTAAGGCAGGGCTTCCAGAAAGACATCCAGACTTGATCTGCCATCATGGAGAATCCACCACTTCCAGGGGTTAATCCCATGCCTCACTGTTAAAAACTGGGCCCTAATTTCTAATGGGAATTTGTCTGGCTGCAGCTTCCAGCCATTGGGTCTTGTTCTGCCTTTGTCCCCTTTAATGCCTGGAGTTAATAGGTTAACAGCCCCTAAGCCAGCACTCCCCCCTAAAGGCAGCAAGTTAATGATAAAATCTCCCCCCCTCCTTGGTTCTAAGAGGAGGCAGCCCTGCTTTAAAGAGGGCTACCTGAGCAAGGCCCCCGCCCCCAGAGCTCACAGGCACAGAGCTGCCTGCACAACTAGCTCTAGGGATTTTCTTGCCCTAAGCAAACATCCATCCCTGTTGGGGTGTGCCCGCCCCCCCCCCCCCCCCCCCAAAGGGCTACTGAGCATTCCCCTGCCTTAGGAAGTCAGCCTGGGAATGCCGAGATTCCACAGGTGCACAATAAATGCTCCATGGGAAAAACCTGCCACATCTGTTGTAATATAGACACTGAAGCCAGGAAGTCCAAAGTGCTAATTCCAGCTCTGGTACGGACCCGTTGGGTGGCCAGTGTTCTTATTTGTGTCTCTGACGGTGATGCTCAGAGGTTCCACCCATTGTGCTAGGCCCTGTACAAACACAGGGAGCCCCAGTGCCTGCCCTGAAGAGCTTGCAATCTATATAGACAAGACAGACAGACAAAGGGTAGAAGAAGAAATAGATACGGGAAGTGAAGGGGCCCACACTGGGTTGCACAGCAGGTCAGCCACCGAACCAGGGACAGAACCCGGGTCTCTTGATTCCCAGTTTGGTGCCCTATCCACAAGGCCACACTGCCTCTTCTACCCAGTCACAGCCTTTTCTGTGCCTCGGTTTCTCTATATGTGCGAAGAGGATAATATCGTAATCTGAGTGTCCCGTGAGGTAGGTAGCTAGTGGCTGCAATACTCCTGTTTAGTTGGAAAGCAACAAATCATTACTGCTAACTGCCAAATAATTGCAGAATGACTAACCAGGACAAGAACAAGAGAAGCACCACACCAGAAAAAAAATGAAACAAGAGTGGCGCAGAGAGCTCTCCTCTGAACGCGTCATCGCTGCAGTAAAGCCTTGAGTGCTGGCCAGCCCTTGCTCCAGCCCATTGCGGGGGGTGGGCAGGGGGGTTAAGAGAACAGGAAAGAGGCCAGATTGTCCTGCTCAGAGCCCTACCTAGAATTCTCACCATACTCAACACAATGGGGCCCACGTGACCGTGAAATCCTTATGGCAATCACAAGCCATGCTGGGACAGGCCAGTTTGCTCTCAGATACCATGCCAACCCACACAGCCTGGTACTCCATAAACGTGAAGAGCGCGTAACGGTTTCACAAAACAACTTAAGTCCAGGCAGCAATTTCCACACCAACTGCGGCTCAGGTTGGCCTGAGGGAGTCACATGCAGAACTCCAGGATTAACTGATAAATAGCGGGGGAGGAATTAGACAAAGGGGAAGGGTGTTCGCAGCTCAGATCTGCAAGGAGATAGAGTAAGTGAGGCGGAAGGATACAAAGGGAAGCTGGTAGTGCAAAGGCAAAGAACAAGAAGAGGAGTACAGACAAAATGTCAAGTATCAGGGGGTAGCCGTGTTAGTCTGTATCTACAAAAACAACAAGGAGTCTGGTGGCAATTTAAAGACTAACAGATTTATTTGGGCATAAGCTTTCTTGGGTAAAAACCTCACTTCTGATGCATCTGAAGAAGTGAGGTTTTTACCCACGAAAGCTTATGCCCAGACAAAATGTCACATTCATCAGGGATGAGCTAGTAGGATTACTCAAAACAGCTTCCACTTGGAAAAGCCCTTTTCACCTTTTAAACACCACCACAAAGATTAAAACACCCCAAGGATGGTGTTCAAGATCACAGCTGCTACGTTTTTAGCATCAGAGAGAACAACAACTGGAACCTACCTGGCACTAGGGTTTGGCAGCCAAGTGCTGTAACTGACAGGCAGCTACTCGGTGCCAGAACGTCCGTGTAATTGTAAATAAGCCTGCAGAGACATTCTGGGATGAGCTGGTGTCGAGAGCAGTGGGAAGTTAGTGTGCTTTTATTAGAGTCGTTTGAAAAAGAGTTTCCCTTTCAAGAAATTCCAGACTTTGGTGTGAAGAGTCCCTGGCATCCAAGCAGCTTGCGACAGGCGTATTTGGGGCCAAGATGTGTTTTCCACAGACCCCCAAACTTTTCTCAAGAGTCAGCAGATCCAGTTCCTTGGCACCACACCCGTATTTGCACAGGCTGATTTCAGTAGGGCGAAGTAGGATAAAGTGTCAGATTTGACCCTGAATTCACTGGATGCTGGTGCTTTGTGTCGCAACCGGAACAGCTCTTTTAGTACTGAGGGATATTAAAATAGCTATGAAATGGCTGAAGAAACACCCCAGAGTAGCAGGGGGGGAAAAAGGATGAGAAGAAGAAACCCTTTCAGAACTGCCCACGGGCAGCAGCAGAAGTATAAAAAGCATCCGCAGTTCCTGCCCTGTAATAGTGATTCTCCAACAAACAACCTTAAGAACGAGACTGCCTCGAGACACAAGGACTCCTGTAGCTGGCGAAGTGACTGCATGTTTCGCATTCCGACGGCGCCATTTCCCTCCAGCTACATTCAAAAGGCAGCCCAAGAAGCCTGCGCAGAACTGAGCCTGCACCCACATGCACTCCCTGCCTCTCTCTAATTTGGTTCTTTTCAAAAGGCCTGGTCTAGACTTAAAATGTAGATCGACGTAGCTATGTTGTTTGGGGTGAAAATAATCCACATCCTAGCTATGACAAACTAACCCACAGTGTGGGCACAGATATTTAAATGGAAGAATGCTTCCATTGACCTAGCTACTGCTGCTTGGGGAGATAGATCACCTACAGGAACAGAAAAACTCTTTCCATTGTCATTGGAAGTGCCCACGCTAAGGCCGCTACGCAGCGTAGCTACAGCACTATGGCTGTGCCACTGTACTGCCCATAGCATAGACAGGCAAGGAGCAGAACTCGTCTCCCAACTCCCTTAGCACTGAATTAGAGATCCCTAGTCACATTCCAGCTGTGAAATTAATGCAACCAGACCGATCACTCGTGATGCACTTCAACCCAGACTGGGCAAATTGGCCTTCATAGAGTAAAAGGAACTGGCCCTACCCATAACCCTGTTAGCCTGACCCAGCCTTGTTGCCCTCTCCGGTAGCCCTAAGCTTATATGCGGTTCTGGCAAGAGTTAGGTTAAATCTGTGGTGTCTGAGCTAATGTTTTGAGCGCCTCCAAGTTGCGGCTTCTGAATTTATTCAGGATGTGGAAGTGCTAATCAGACCAAGCCAGGCTGTTCTCACTGGATTTCTGGCCCCGGTAGAAATGAGCAATGCTCAAGAGCATAGTAGAAAAACCTGTTCCCATGAGATCCCCAACCCAATCCTGGAGGTCAAAGGAGCCAAACGTTTGAGCGAAGCCTACCAAGCTTGGATCTGAGCTTTCCCAGAGCTCAGGAGGTCTCGAGCATGGTTTGGCTCCAGGGTTTTGGTTTGGCCTAGTGGTGAAGTCTGGATCCACGTGAGAATTTTCCTAGTGTTCGGGATGTTTGCATCAGGTGCATTTCTGACTGTGGTTCAGTTATAACACTCTCCTGGAACGCAGACACGCGGTATGTGGGGTTTACGGGCTGTAGGAAGTGTAACTCAGATCAAACAAAGGAGCAGTGGGCTACAATCAGTGAGCAGAGAAATGGATGCTAACAAGTGCCCAACCTAAAAGCCCCATTTCCGTCAAAGGCTTGTGCACACTATTGCCTTTTGAGAGATGAGACACTGGATCGTGCCTTATTGAATCTGCAGTCTCCTGGGCCTGTGATCAATGAAAGGGTCAGTTTTAGCCCTTGGTTTCTACCAGCATTGAAGGCACATACTGACCATATGAGCTTCATCTCCTGCCACTCTGTGTCCCGCCCAGTTCAGATTCCTTCCCTGGAGGAGGAGGAGGAGAAACCTTCAAGAGCATTATGGAGCCCTGCAGCTGTGGCCCCTAGCGACGCTCAAACTAGCGAGAGTGCTTGGGACCAGTACTAGGACAAGTCAAACACTCAGATCTTTCAGCCCTGGGGATCCATGGGGATTGTCTCCATCATGTGGGCGCGTGTTAACCATGCCTGGCTCACACCCCTGCCCCAGCCAGTGGTGCATGCACCGTTCAGGTGGAGAGCAGGCCTGCTCCTGGACTCCTCCCTTGATCTTTGACTAGTGTCACAAAACTCAAAGGGCCCAAATTCAAGCTTGCAGAGTCCAGTCATTTTCATGGGGCTGCCCCAGAGATGGGCGTGGTCCCAGGTGCCCATTCTCCTCCCCAGACACTGGAGGTGATGTGAGGTTTGTGGCAGTGGAGGAGGCTGTGATACACCTACACAGCTCATTCTCACAGCCTCTCCCTCCCCACTGTCAGGGAAGAAGAAGGAACCTAACCCCCCTTAGTGGCCCGGCCAGCTCCCTTTCCATGCTGCTCTCATTCACAGAGAACAGCTACTCAGCATGACTTAGCAGAGAGGTCCTCTGCCTGTCATTGGCTCACAGACAACACCCCATGAAGGGAACACAATCTGCCGTGGCTGCAGCGTCAGCAGGGATGTGGAACAGCTCATAATGGACAGAGCTATGAATGGCCCAGAGGGAGAACAAAGAGAAACTTTTACCATGAGAGCCGGCCCACTTGGAGATTACATTCCACTCTGCAACAAGAATAAGGAACTTGAGGTTCTGTCTGTGCTTCCTCTGCTGACTTGGAGGAGAGGCAAATTCAAGGCAGACACCCAATACTAACAGGAAATCTAAAGAAACTGCAGGGGGAGGGGAGGCAGGATGGGTGTTACAGGGTTCAGCAGGCACCCACCACTGCTTGAAGTCACTGCCTATAGCAGGGCAGCAACTCTGAGCCTTTTGGGGCCACTGTAGCAGACAGTGCCCCGAGTCTGCCATTTGGACATGTGCTTGGTTTGCTCCAAGATGGGCGTTTAGAGCAGGCCAAGCTCTATAACAAAACAACAACATCTAGCTCGGATACAACGCTTGTCATCTTTAGATCTCAAAGCACTTTACAAAGGAGGTCAGGATCATTATCCCCGTTTCACAGCTGGGGAAACGGGCACGGAGCAGTGCTGTGATTTGTGCAAGGTCACCCCACAGGCCAGTAGCAGAGTTGGGAGTAGAACCAAGTCTTCTGTCCCATGTTCTAGCCAGTAGGCCACACACTAGGCCTTCCCTAGGACGGAGTCTGCACCGCTGAGCCCGGAGCATGTGCACTGCACTGGGGCCCAGCACGCAGACTCCCCATAAGAGTCAGGGAAGGGAAGCACCAATACTGGAATTGTGGTTCCCAACCAGCGGCACATAGAGAGCGCAGTGCTTGAAGGGTTCAGTATTCCATGTGTAGCGCAATTCCTCCATCCGTCTGGCCATCACTGCATGTTTCATAGGCCTCCTTCCCCTAGACTGTAGTTCTAAATTAGAGACAACTTTTGAAAATTCAGCCCCAACCTCACCAGCGTTGCAGTTACTGCCTCCCTCACTGACAGGCTTAACCTATTCAGCTTTTCCCACTCTGGTGACGTCTGGTGCTTTTCTTAATGCCCCAGCTCCTGGAGGCATGGGATTACGGGAGAAGCAGCTCAGCTTTTTTTTATTATTAATTATTATTATTATTATTAAAAGAAGATGTAGATTTCTAGCCCTCACAGTCCCAAAAGGTTCAAAGCCCAGAAGGCAGATAAAACCCCTGAAGGACTATTTTAAAATCTGGGGGGGGGGGGGGTGTCTTTTTTTTTAAAGTCAATTTCATGGTGTCTGAGGCCATGACTCATGATTTTGGGGTGCTTTGGGCTGGCAAACTGCCCGTTCACACTAGCAAAGCATTTCAGAAACCTCAGAAGGAAGTTGCTCTGTCAATGTATTTGTATTACTCAGGATATTCCCCACGAGCGGTCAACAATCTTCTATTCATTGAACTTTTTGAAACTTTGCACTTTTAGAGAGGTAAGGGATTGACTCTGTACACAAATTTGCAGAGGGACAATAGAGTTGAGGTCTGTTATTTCTCACCTCTATTTATTTTAAAACATTTTTGCTGTTAACAAGCATGTTACCTCTGGAGACACAAATACACAGTTTGAGAACTGTAAAACTAAGCATCTCTGATGGTATCTTCTAGACTGAGCACTGAGACCCATTGGGCAGATAGAAAGATTAACCTAAATCTATACAGAAGCCTGTGGAACCCCATAAGATTGGGTCCCTAATCCATGAACTATTGGAACTTATGTGCAAAACTTTTCTTAAACATTACATGAATATATTGTCTCATACTATAGAATTAGAATTTATAATCCCTATTCCATGACGAGATATCTTTGCGCTATAATGTATATCTATCTTTAGATTAAAATGCTTTTTTCCTCAAAAAGCATTTTGACAAAAAAACAACCCAATTTAAATTAAAAGCATTGATTTTCAGAGGAAGTGTCGGGAGCAGGGTGGATAATGAGCCGCGACTTGTCCAGTAGAACAACTTCAGCAAGGAAGGGCAGAGAGAGAGAGAGAGAGAGAGTGTGTCTGTGTCATGCTTAGCCCAACATTTAATACTTCCCTTCACAGCCTACCCTTCCAAGGTCTCCTGGACTTGCAGCGCACCCCTCAACTGCCCTTTCATTCAGGGGTCCCTCCACATCCCCATCCCCACAACAGTCATCCCCCAACCCAACCCCAAATCATCACAGCCCTAACTCAATGGAGCTCTGCCAGTCTTGGAGCAACACTACCAATCCCAAACATTCAAAAACCAGGAGTCAGCCCCTGAAAAATTCTGAGCTTTTTAAAAATAAATTTGGGAGGGACCTTCTGATTTTGGGCCTCTTGTGCTCATCTTTCCATGCCCCTCTCTGCAATTATGAGAGCTAGAAACACATTTATTTTGAATGGAAAGGGGAGACTCTCAGGGAGTCATCACATGACTCCAGGAGGTAGAGCTCTCAGAAAATCAAATGTCATGGGGTTCTTGACTTGGCAATACCCGCAAGAGCCCTAAGTGCATGCCATATCTCAGTTCCTACACACTGTGCTGTCACTTAGTCTGTTATGTAGCCAAAGATAACAGAGCTTAAAGCAGGTTACCTTGTCTTGTAGCTCTTCCACACTACAGTAACTAGAACAAGGGGGCTGGCCCCCTCCCAGAGATACTGACAGTCACACCTTCCTGCAGGCTCAAACTCGCCACCTTCTTAATTACTGGCGAAACTGGTTTCATGCTCACACCCTCAAAGCACAAGCTTCTTTTCCACTCAGCCAAGAGGAAAACGGCAGGCAGCTGCCTTTCGAACAGTGGGAGGAATGCAGCACAGCTACCCCCTGGAGAACTAGTCTCACACAGTCTCTTCCCTCGGCCAGGCAAAACCTGCGCTAGGAAGTGCAGCTGCTCCGGAAGTCAGAACGGCCAGATCCTCCACTGGATCTCATCTGCAAGGGGAGAAGCTGGCTAGTGTGGTTTAACATGGACCACAGCCACCCAGAACCTCCCTTGATGAAGCAGGACAGGTATCCAGAAAAGTGTTGGTACCATTCGGAACCTCTGCAGAGCTGCTTAGACCTTCAGCTGTTAAGTGGGGTTCCCATGATCATCATCCCCAGTGTCTATTCATGCACGCTGCCCATTCTGCCCACTCTTTTGTGCCCCGGCTGGATGGCAGATCAGTGCAACCCACACGGTCTTCCCACTTGCCCCTGTTGCCGGACCACCCCATCCTGGATGTGTACCCTAGAGAGCTGCTTGTCTCTACTGCATTTGGCCCATTGCATCTATTATTTTATTAGAAAGTCATGGGGACACATTCCTTGGACAGCACAATGGGACCAGCCCACAGACACCTCCCCAGTGTAACTCCACTCACGTTACTCTGGGGATGAATTGGGCACAGACCGCGTTAAAAATACCCTAGCAACCTGCCAGGTTTAAGCCTGTAATCCTACAGCCTTGCAAACCATGCTTCTTTCTCCCATGGCTGCTGTTTGCAGACACTGCCGCTGACTTCACAAACACACACTGGTTTGCCTGACAGGGCCAGAAAAAGGCTTCTTTTCATCTTCCTCTGGGAAGTCCATGGAAAGTGCCCCAGGAACTCCTGTCTTGAGCTGTGGCAACACTGCTGCAGCAAGTCCCCCACCTAGCCGTGCTGACGAGGAGGCTTCCTAACCCTATAAAGAGACAAGTGGGTGAGGTGACAGCTTTTACTGGACCAACTCTTGTTGAGGAGAGACAAGCTTTTGAGCTTACACAGAGCTCATCTTGTGGTGCAATCGAAGAGATTGCCTCTCCCACCTTGTCCCTCTGCCATCCTGGGACCAACACAGCTACAACTGCACTGCATAGCCCTGCAAATCACATTGCTGGAGAACTCTGCTCCAACTGCAAGAGGCTGCAACAGACACAGAGGCGGCTTGTTTTCCTTTCAATCCCCCCTCCATCCACGTCCAGCATGGTGCAGCTACAAAGCGTGCTGAGGAGCAGAAGGCCACCTGGCTTGTAGGATTGCTTCATCCACTATGGCTTTACAGTCACGGGAACACATACTCGCAGTTACCCAGTGCCTTTCACCCAATGTACTCCAAGCACATCAGGATTCCTATTTACACATGGGGCACCAAAGTGATGTCTCTTATCCACGGTCACCTAGCGAGTTAGTGGAAGAGCCAGGAATTGATCCCCAACTCTCCGGCTGCCCAGTGCCACACCTCATCCACTAGGCTCTGCTGCCTCTCGGGGAAGGCACTGATTCCCACTCCCAGATGTCCACGGTCTGAGGATCCAAACACTTGGGTCACGAGACCCAGCAGCACGGTCACTGCACCCAACATAGCGGTTTGCACTGTCATGCAAAGAGCCTTGGCTTTCAATGGCGTTAGTCAAGTCCAGCCTGGGCTTTCAATAGATTGGGTCAGGGCCAGCTCTAACTGGTCCCTAGTAAGTAGCTCCCACTGCAAGGAAGAGAACAGCAGAGTCCGTCCTACAGATGCTGATTAGCTTAGTGGCCAACAAGGAGAGAAGCTAATGGAGTTTCACTGCTCCATGCACAGACTGACTGTGCTTCACATCCCATCCTATACTGGCAACAATGCAACTCTGCACAGCTAAAGTCACCTTCCCAGCCAAAGTCACTCTCCAACCCTTCCCATGAGCCAATGATTTCGTCTTGTACATTTTAAGAGCTGTGAGTCATCAGTTCCCAGACACTCAGCTGTCGCGATTCCTTCTGAGCTGCCAGAGCGACATTAAAATGCCAAGCCAGAGGATGAGAGCACTGCGGCCTGACTGAGCTGGCAAGAGGAGCAGCCTTTTTGAGGCTTGCAAGACAGGTGCGTTTTGCCAGTTCCTTGCTGGATTGTCAGCATTTCCAGCCAGCCTCTGGCACCATCAGGAAGGGAATGACACTTGCTACAGAACTTCTTACATCAAACTCTACTATGGAGTAAAGATTGAGGTCTTAACTCTGAAGAGAACAAAGCATGTGGGCTAGATTCTGGTTTCAAGCAACAGAGGGTCCTGTGGCACCTTTGAGACTAACAGAAGTATTGGGAGCATAAGCTTTCGTGGGTAAGAACCTCACTCCTTCAGATGCAAGAAGTGAGGTTCTTACCCACGAAAGCTTATGCTCCCAATACTTCTGTTAGTCTCAAAGGTGCCACAGGACCCTCTGTTGCAGTTTTCATAGGGTTATCTTTATGTTATGGGACCAATCATCAGCTGGTGCAAATCAACATAGCTCCATTGGATCTGGCCCTGTATTTCCACTTTGCAAAGGGTTTTCTTTACTGTTCTATTAGATGATTTGTAACTTTAGCTACAATTTCCACAGAGTTGCATGCTAATACCCTTCCTTTTCTTACCATATAAAGAATCCACAAGGATAAAAGCCTTCACTGTGTCTTGCTGTATTTATTTTTTGGCTTTGATTGCCACTTCAGTCTAAAACACTTTGC